>NC_047514.1:2307478-2332478 GCF_902827115.2 Pseudochaenichthys georgianus | reverse complement strand
GCGTCTGGTCTCGCCAGGAGCCACAACATCAAAGAGTCAGACAGCCAGTGAAGGCAGCGCTCTCCCTCACTACTAATGGACACGAGGAACTGTAAGGCCTTCATGTATCTCAGAGCAGAGTGTGTGTGAGTGTGTGTGAGTGTGTGTGTATATATTAAGCTAATCAGCTGGTGAGAATTGAACATGTTCTGTCCATTCTATTAGATGGCCAACTCAACATAAGATATGTAATACATACAATTAAATTAAGTTCCATTACATTAAATATAAAATTAAAATAATATAGAAAAATATGTAATAAAATCTACAAAGCACTTAACATGGTTTGGTTTAATAAAATATAATGTACTTGCTTTTCTGAGTTTGTATCTTCATGGTTCATTTCACATAATTGTACTAATTTGAGTTTTCTTTTCTTTCCCTTGAGCTCTCCATTAACCCCACTTTCATGTATTTCACTTGGGAATATGTATTGTTCTGAACATGATAATCTGGCGGAATTGTTTTTTTGCATTCACTTCAATCCTTCAGCATGATTTACAGGAAGTAGTAGTTGATCAAAGCTGCATTAAAAAGTTGTAATTTCTGTACTGGCATTATAAAAACCTTTAGAACTGTGTCCATCTCATTCTTATCTGCCATTTTTCTGCCATGACCTCACACGTCAGAGAAGGTGGGGGCAAAAGCAAACACCAGGATCCAGGCTGTGAGTAAATGGCAACACTGGGCTTTCTGGCTTCTTATTTGAGCATTTTAAGAACCAACAGAAAGATATTTTCAAAGACTGTTTCGACTCATCTGAACCTAAAACAAGCAAGGAGCAAAAACACACACTTTGCTATGACCTGGTCAATTTAGAGAGAACAAGCAGGACTTCTACTTAGAATTCAAGTGTGTGGAGAGAAATGATATAACAGGGTGGCCCTGTGTGTGTGTGTGTGTGGTGTGTGTGTGTGTGTGTGTGTGTGTGTGTGTGTGTGTGTGTGTGTGTGTGTGTTGCAGCCTTTTATATCTCCTTTCCCAGGAAATTGAGTAGGCTGTTCTCATCACACACGCACACGCGCGCGCGCGCACACACACACACCACACACACACCACACACACACACACACACCACACACACACATACACACACACACACACACACACACACGATACATTCAGTGATGGAGAAATATGGAGGCTCATAGTGGACATAATGTGGCTTCATAATATCCCCCCTGACACAGGAAATAGCCAGAGGTCTGGGACTGAGTTAGTGCATGTGTGTGTGTGTGTGTGTGTGTGTGTGTGTGTGTGTGTGTGTGTGTGTGTGTGTGTGTGTGTGTGTGTGTGTGTGTGTGTGTGTGTGTGTGTCTGTGAGGAGAAATACCCATCAGAGGAAATAATGAATCGCACTGCAGCTTTTCAGAGAACTGAGGGATCAATAACTTTAAGTCATTTCAATATTGTAAGTAAAATGTATTATAAATCAAAGAAAAAGTTGAATTTTTTCCTTACGATTCAAACTTAATTTTCTGACATTGTTGCTTTTATATATAATATACAAAATAAATAAAAATAATACATGTATCTGCCTCTAATGAATTTATAGAAAAAGCTATTATTATTCCAAATCTATTTTAAACGTTACATGTGTTCATGCAGATTCCCACCTCAATGTGTGTCAGTGTGTGTGTGTGTGTGTGTGTGTGTGTGTGTGTGTGTGTGTGTGTGTCTGTCTGCTTTCCCCATCTGTGCAAGTGAGTAACAAGGTGGTGTGTGTCGACACACGTGAGAACCGTCACAAGTGTGTGTTCACGTAGTGTGTGTGATACATGTGTGTGGGTGTGTAATTGTGATTGTGTGCAGGTTTTCAGGCCAGAGAACAAAAAAAAATCTCCACAGGTGACGGTTCTTTACGAGTCTCTTCCACACTCGTTTTATTAGCCTCCCATTTTCCTTTCAACCACCAGCACTTTTTTTTTTAAATGCTTCTTCTGGCAAAGTCACCATTCCACCATCCCCCTTCTCCTTTTCACCAATATCCTTTGATTTAATTACTGCCACATGCTGCCGACTGCCAGCGATTGTTAGCGAGAGAACTGCCCCAACAGAGTCACTCCTGACACGCCGAACAGGCAAATACGCGGGAAAACACACACAAAAACAACACAGTGAGGACTGGTTATGAGCAAGCACAAAAAAAGAAGCACAAAAAGCTCCTTACAACTTGATCAGGGATCATGAAAGGCCATGTCGCGGCCCTGGGAGTATTGACGAGATCGACAAGATCGACAAGATCTACTAGATACTGCTAATCCTATCACCACTACAAGCAACAGTTACAAGCTACAAAACAGCCACAAGCTACGCTACAAGCCACAAGCCACAAGCTACGCTAGCCGCAAGCTAGTCTGCACAAGCTACGCTACAAGCTACGCTGAAAGCTGTAAGTAAGCCACAGAACATCAAGAGAAAACATCATGCCTGGAGATAGACACAAAGGACGATGCCGTAAACGAGGGACCCCCTCAAGACCGGCATTGACAGTCATATTTGTGAACATTGTGGCTGAACCACATCTAACCAAGCCCTGTAACTGACTGCCTTGTGGACACGATAAGAAGAAGACAACTTGATCCTAATGTTCTTTATTTTAATTTACATCAACAACACAAATGACTTAGGAACAGAAGTTGTGGGTCAACTAAATTAGCAACCAATGCTAAATGCAGCAAAAACAACAATATCCAATATTTCGTTTTCTACTTCCTTCAAGATACAGTAGGCCTATGTATTCAGAAGATGAAATAGTTGTCGGTTATTTGGGATTTCTGCTTGAATATTGTGGTTTTTGAGCTCAAAGATATGGAAATTAGAGTTGACCCGAGCGTTATCTTCGAAACACACTCGTAAACACACAAACATGCAAGCACATTGAGAAATCTGGATCTAAAGATTTTTATACCCAAACAAACTTTTTTTCCAATATGTCTTTTCCTATTGTTCCTGAAACTGAGGAGAACGAACACAAAATAATGTGTGTCCTAAAGGAGAGTTGTGTACTCTGTCCTTCTGCCACTTTCGTTGTGTTGTGATGTTGGAGGTCAAAGGTTTAAACACCTGCAGCTGATGAAGATCCAGGGTATTGCAAAGACACAATGGAAAACCAGAGGCTGGGTTGATCACTAATTCGAACCTACACCATGCACTGAAAGCGACTGATAAATAAATAAAGAGAGTAAGAAAGATTGTTCTTTGTAGCAGGAGACAACAGGAAGTTAGACAAGAAGAAGAGAGGCAACAAGAGAAAACTCCCGGCAGAGGTAAAGAGTTGGTGTTGAGCCAGTTGGCTGTCTGACAGCTCATTAAGTGCTTTTATAAATAATGAATTGATGTAGTAATTAACAAGACTCTCAAACTTTCAGTGCGACAGAGAGAGAGAATATTTGTGTGGGAGCCCGTCAAAGATTGTCACACACACACACACACACACACACACACACACACACACACACACACACACACACACACACACACACACACACACACACACACACACACACACACACACACACACACACACACACACACACACACACACACACCACACACACACACACACACACACACACACACACACACACACACACACACACACACACACACACACACACACACACACACACACACACACACACACACACGAACACAAATTCTACATTACCCGTTACTGTTTTGCTCAAGGGCGCTATAGACTTGGTTGCACACCAACAGATTGACGGCAAGGTTCAAGTTGATAATATTTTGAACTTTGAGTGGAGATGGAAAGGATAGAGAACGCTTCTATGTATCTGGCCTATTATTTGGATTTTTATTATTTTCTTTTGCCTTTAACAGTCCAAATATCAGGTGATAAATAATCCAGTTCCACCCTGATTTGAATCGCAAACAATGACTTACAGAGAACTGACCCTTGAACCCTGATCATATCTTCCAATTTTTGAAAATCTAGCAAATCTAACAAGTGAATCAGCCCATATTTGACTCTTCCTGTGTAGTTTACTGGGGATTACAAGGTCAATGTTTCTATAGGTGAAAAGTAATAGAAGTATCTGTATCGGTTCTTCCTTGGTCCATGCTACACCCTTCCACTAACTTTCATGAAAATCCATTTTCCGTTAGCCTGCTCAAAAACAGACAAGAAAACCATCACGCCAAACCGAAAACATTATCTTCTTTGATGAGGTATTAAAACATCTACAGAAAGAAAATTGGTAATCCAGTGGGTCCACAATAAACAAAGCAATGCTTACTTAGCTGTTTGAGCAGTTCAACCAACGTCCTTTCCAGACTGATTGATTAGACCGATTTCAAAGGCATTCATTTAATCGTTCACATAAAAAAAAAGAAGTAAGAAGAAAGTATTTTTGCCTTCATCTTGGGCCCTCGTGACCTGTTTGAGGACTACGACCCCCAGTTTGTGAGCCACTGTTCTAAGAACCGGAGCCAGGATTTATAACTACAAAGGCAAATAAATCCAAAGAAAAATCACCTGCTGGTATTCATCATGTGAAAAAGATGTAGAAGAAGAAAAAAATTCGCCGAAAAACCACAAAGAGAGGAAGATAAGGAGAGCGGCGAGCATTATGATTGGTTGTTTGTTGCCGCCATGACACATACACTCGTCACACACACACACACAATTACAAACGTGTTCTCTCAGATGGCATGGTGGCAGCCGGCCCGACAGCCAATCAAAACACCCGTTGCAGGGCAAGCGGCCAATGAGACCTCTGCTCTCTGCGGCAGCCAAGCTGTCAGGGTGAGAACAAGAGTGTAGGAGGCGTGTGTGTGTGTGTGTGTGTGTGTGTGTGTGTGTGTGTGTGTGTGTGTGTGTGTGTGTGTGTGTGTGTGTGTGTGTGTGTGTGTGTCTGTAGTTGTGTGTAAGTGTGTATGAGTAAACTCCTCGCACACATATTGGATGATTAAAAATGTTGGATAGATATTTAGAAATGTTTTTTTTTACTTTTCAAATAGCAAAACAATGATAGTTTTAAAAGATTATTTTTGTCATTTCTGTTTTTATTTATCTGATTTAAAAATGACTCTTACATTTTGATCACAATATATAATATCTGTATAAATGAATGGTTAGGCAGTTATATATTTTTCCGTAAAAAATGTATGGACTTTTTCTGTTTGATCTTTTGCAACTTGGCAGTCGTCCACACTCAACCTGTTCTCCCAAATGAAGCTTCATAAATAAATAATTACTGTGTAAATAAATTAAACTGATGACACATACAGTCATGATGAAGGTCATGAGCCGAACACGTTAGCGTCACCTTGAATACACAGGGCATCCGGCCCGCTGAGCTGCAGTAAACAAGTGACTCTGCTGTAAAACACTGACAGGTGGGGGGAAAGAGAAGACAAATAAGCCTTTGGAAGTTTATATTGTCAACAAGTCTGACTGTGTTGTGGTGAAATATGATGTTAGTAGGTAGGATGGGTCTTGCGTGTATTCACCATATACCCCCTGGTCTAAGATGGCTGCCGTGGCATTTGATTCAGATTTGTAGGACTCTAGAAAGTTGAAGCCGTACAACACGGCCGACGTCACCACAATGCTGGGTCGCAGGGACCCCGTTGCTAAGGCAACACGCCGGCAGGCACCTAAACCGAGCCAAAAGCTAAGATGGCTGCCGTGCCATGTTAATTATTGAAGAGGGTGCAGACGGAGAGTGGGGAGCAGCGAGCACTGCTGCCGGTTGGAGGCTGGGTCACAGTTAACCCGTTTCCAAGGCGATGCAAGCTGGCGACGGGCGCCCGGGTCTCAATCACCACAGCAACGTAACGTAGCAACTGTACCCACGCTAAAACAAAACTCCAAATACTAAGATGGCCGCCACAGGAAGTGAGTGACTATTCATGCCATATACTTTAAGCTACATATCATTTCTTCACTGGATTTATCTGATTACATTAAACATAATTTATTATATTATAAAACTAAAAATATCTTAAAACCAAACTTAAGGCTTTTAAAATGTTTAACGCAAAACAAAACTTTACTTAATTGGATAGTACCACATTGCAGTGTTCTGGAATAAAAAATATGATCAGATATCATCATAATTATCAGATTTATTAAAAAGTCATAGCTATGAATTCTTTTTTAAATATCATTAAAAAATGTGTGCAAAGGCAAATTTAAATCCTGTGTTGAAATACTAAATGGTAACTAACATGTTTTTTGTACTTTTTAAGCATTGTCATATAAAAATAACTGAGCAAGCTACTGTACAACCACTAATGTTTGGTGTTGGGGTCAAAGCCATCGTGAGTTTTAATCAGTCACATAATAACATGTCCGGCTCAGAGTCAGCTTTAAAATCAGTAAAAATACACATTTTTTCATGATTGTTTTCCAGTAAAAGCGGAGTACAGCCACATTTAAAGAGAGGGGTTTAAAGCATTAAACGCATACATTAACACACTTAATCCTTATCTTCCTCATTTTGGCTTGCAGGGATGTTAACCCCTTGACCTCTTCCTGCTGAGAGAGGCGGTGCAGCCATTAGACAGATCTGGCCGCTCCATTACATCACCAGATTTCTTTAAACCAACTTCCTACCGTGTTTATCTAGATGATATTTGAAGGTATTTCACATCAGTTTGTTGTTGTTGACAGGCAAGGTTGTGTGAAGCTGAGAACTGCATTAAACACTGAGTGGAGCATTGAGTGAAAACATGTGTTTCTATTAAATGTTGAGAGCTATCGATTGATATGACTGTGATGACAGAAACCTGCAGAGATCCAAACCCTAACCCGAACCCTAACTGAGCATGCTTTTGCTTGAAGAAGCATGGAAGTGAAGTAAATGTTTCTGCATGGACATTTAGTGGGAATGTCACGCTAAGGCTTTTAACAACAACATACTTTAAAACCGAATCAAAGTGGCCAAAAACATGAAAAGAAAAATGATGGAAAACAATGAAATAACAAATGCAAGCTGAACCGTCAGTGTCCTACAGATGGGACCCGGTCGGTCAGCAGGAAAGCTGTTTTTATCATCTGATCTAAATGTGTGCATCCATTTTCTGCAAAGCTTAATCACAGTGCCCAGTTTAAAACACTTTACTTCTGTTTGATCGCAGTACAAATTCACTCAGAGTCAAATTCAAGCTAATATTTTCGGGGGATGTTACATCAGTAAATAGAAGCCAGAGGATGCAGAGCGCTTGATGCCATTAACTCTCCAGAGATGTTACGGCTTCAGAGGTTGTTCCAAGAACCTGACAGTGTAAATCAAGCCAATCTAAACCGGTTCAAAAGGGGCGGACGGACCCTCTCAACATCTGATTCTGATCCCGTTCAGTCTTGTGATCCATCACAATGTTAATAGGGATTAAATGGGCCTCCTGTGTGAATTGACTCAATACAATACCTCTATATAATACCCTTTGTCATCGGGCTGCCTATGACCAGAACACAATGAATGTATGAAAGCAGAAAACATACAACTACAATGGTGGACAGGACATGCTACCTACCGATGATTGAGCTATTTTTGGTGTCTTTCCAACGGCAAAAGTAACGTGTTGTCCTCAGAGGATAGACCTTTGACATTTACGTAATATTAATTGGACTGGATTTCATTACAAAAGTTACATTCCCAGTGCAATTACCCTTAGCGTGGTGGTACAAAAACCGTTAGAGTTCTTTATCCTATCTTATTCGTCCAATACCTATCATTTGAATGGAAGCTTTCAGTCATATAGAATGGCACCAATGTCTCTCCTTTAACACAAAACACAAATAATGTGTTTCCGTCACAGGTGTGAACCATTAGCTATACTTTGGAAAGCCCTGGTGGCCATTTGGCACGCTGAAATGCCAGCTCTGTGATTAGCCTTCACCACAGACTGAATTGGTTGTAGTTTCTAGGGTTGTGGGCCAATCAAACGTCACATTGAATATCAGAATGCTTGTGGTGATAGACTGCGGGCAAAACCAGGCAAATATAATCAGGTCTGGTTACAAACAGGCTCAACATGCAGCTTGTGTTTGTCTGAAGGAGTGTCAAGACTTGCAGTTGATTCCTATAAGGTATCGAATACCGATGGTGGCACTCGCCAACTATATTACATCCCCTCGAAACCACAACCAAACACGTGGTGCAACTAACAGCATTTAAAAATCACACTTGGACTGCTTTCCCTTATCTATTATTCCGCTATCTCAACACAACTCTTCCGATCATAAGTACTGACAGTAATCAAATCAATCAGATATTAATTCCCCGTCTCAGCCTGAACCTGTGACCCCGCAAGAACCACCACAGAAGAAGAAAACCGTTTTCGAGCAGCAGTGTGGGACGCAGTAAGAGGCTGTAAGAGCCTCTAATAGCGAACATATGGAAGCTCGCTGGTTGGCAGCAACACAATCAGGAATACATTATTTGGCCCACACTGGAATAATAAAGGAGCGAGATCAAAGAGCTGATTACTTCAGCACTGCGGAGTTGCAGGACTCTTTCTGTTTGTTCTTTCTTTATGTCGTTCCTTTATTTCACTTTGTTGTCTTCATTCTTTCTTTCTTCCTCTTTTTCTGTCTTTCCTTTTTATTCTTTTTTCTAAGACCAGGTATAGCCCCCCTATTTTGAATGGGCACCAAGTGGAAGCTGGGTAGCATCTATCATCATGTCTATTGCTGTGTGTGTGTGTGTGTGTGTGTGTGTGTGTGTGTGTGTGTGTGTGGTGTGTGTGGTGTGTGTGTGTGTGTGTGTGTGTGTGTGTGTTGTGTGTGTGTGTGTGTGTGTGTGTGTGTGTGTGTGTGTGTGTGTGTGTGAGAGAGAGAGAGAGAGAGAGAGAGAGTGATGCTGCTGGCTGGAGACGCATTTGAGTACAACAGCCGCATAAAACAAATCTCGATGGATAGAGAGTGAAAACAGACAGCGCCTGTACAAGCTTTTCATAGATAGATATGAATAAAAGGGCTTTGTGATTTCACAACGAGCAAAACACAGATCAAAATACGGAATTTCATAATAAAAATGTAGTCGACGAAGGTTTTGGAAATCGCCAAATGTGGATGCAATTTACAAACATGGAAGCCTTGCACACATGGGACCTGGTCACTAAGAGTGGTATATTTGTTTTATAACAGTAGTGTAGTACATTCTGGATATAAAATAGTGCAATATTGTGTTACATCAAATATATTGGTATTCATTCCATATATTTTAAATTTTTTCTTATTCAACTGATATTGTATTTATCCACCAGCACTGGTGACACTATGAGCTTGAATTGTGACACACATAATTCAGAACGAATATAACATAAAACCCAGAATTGGGGAAAAGAATAATATAGAAAAAATGCAATGGCTTTCATAGGGCCCGATAAGAAAGGTTGATATCATGTGTGTTTTAAAGCTTAATCTTCTCATTTAAATTCCTCTCTTTCACCCGTATTTCTACATTGCCCATACAGAAAAAAAATAGTCACGAACATTAATACAGTAACAGCAGGATGGAGCTCCAAACTGCATGTTAGTGTGTGTGTGTGTGTGTGTGTGTGTGTGTGTGTGTGTGTGTGTGTGTGTGTGTGTGTGTGTGTGTGTATTTGTGTGTGTGTGTGTGTGTATGTGTGACCTATTTGCATGCAGCATGGCAGTGCAGGACAAAATGGGACTCAGACCAGTGGTCCCCTTAGAGTGGCACACTGGGAATCTGTGTGTACGTGTGTGTGTGTGTGTGTGTGTGTGTGTGTGTGTCGGCCTATTCTCGACAGAAACTTGCCCACTTCACACAAAGAAATGTATCACTTGTTTTTCAAAATAAAAATAGTTTGTTTTTCATTATTTCATGTATACACTGTCAGTCAGTCTAACTCGGAACGAGGCACTCGTACTGCAGGTTCAACTCTGCCGGTAATAGCAGTGTGATATGCCTTGATATTATTAAAACAGATCTCTAGAAAATGTCCACTGAATGCCACATTACTGACTTTGAAGTGCACACACCTGAAGGCAGCTTAGCTAGGGTTGCACAATCTCAGTATTTGGTAAAGGACAAACATGTGGAAATATAATTGGGAATGAAGAGCTGTTCTGCAGAGAAGTGAATAATGATTAAACAAAAGGATAATTCCCACTAATATCTAAAATCGTAATAGCAATATGTGTTAAAATAATCACAATTTGTTTTGTTTCTATAAATTGTGCAGCCCTACATTTAACCAGCACCAAACACACCTTATCCACCCCTCTGACTGAGCACAGAGTGGTACGATCCTCACTAACACTGCCAGTGCCACTGAAGCTAAACAGCTAACAGAGTGTGTGTGTGTGTGTGTGTGTGTGTGTGTGTGTGTGTGTGTGTGTGTGTGTGTGTGTGTGTGTGTGTGTTTTAGCAGCCTGAGCTCAAACACACCTCTAGCTGCATCCCGCTCCACTGTGCTGCATTGTGTGGCAGTTGTGTTGTCTTGTTGTTGTTTAGAGTGTGACAGCTGTCCGGTGTTAATCAGTGATTAGTGCCCAGCAAAATGACAACAGCCCCATTTTCCACTTTGATAATGAATACTTAGGTTTTATGTGTGTGTGTAGGTGTGTGTGTGTGTGTGTGTGGGGGGGGGGTTCCACTTTGAACAAGTGTGTCAGCCAGTTTAAAATGGTGTCACACACATTTAACACACACATATACACAACTTGTCTTGATTCTCTCTCCAGAAACGTTAAGTTACTTAAGCTTTTCTTTTGCTGTGAAGCTTCTGCGTAGTATGAGAATAGGCTTTAGCACACACACAGAGTACAGAAGATCGGCCAATGACAATCACCGCTGACAGGACAGCAGCGAGAGTCTGTCGGAGAAACCAACATTCTCCTAAACACACAAGAACCACGTAGGACACACAATCACAGCACACAGATGTAAGAGCTGGAGTAATAATGTATCACAGTACGGGACATAAAACCCCAGCGGGGGGGGGGGGGGGGTTGTTATGCTTTATGAAATTGAAGCAGTGTGAGTAAAACTCAAAGCAAAGCACTGACTTAATCCTGAGCTGCAAACACTTCCTTCTGAGCATCAAGAGTTTTAAGTTACATAAATCATTTTCTTTCAAGTTATTATCCCACAAGCTAACGTAGCTAAATTGGTAAGAGTAGTGTAGTCGTAGGAGCAATCCACAACGTAGCATGTTGATGTATGGCCTTCCTAATGTCAGAGTCGAGCATGACGGAAGCACATTCATTGGATTATTAACTAACACCAACGCTTGCTTATTCCAAGGTGTCCACATTACTCAGTCTCTTCAACAAGTAACGCAAAGCTCAGCCTCTCAATTATTGTGAACTTTAGTGTTTTATTATATTGAACATGTTGACATATGAAAGTGTATGGGTGGATTTTATCATACAAGCTAATATAGCTAACTTGAGCATTAACTAGTACTAGCCTCAGCAGGTAACAAATATAACACATATCTGATTAAACAGTATGGTATAATTATTAAGTGATTTGGATCTGTTCAAAACATCTCGGGTTCTTTATATGCTTTAGTGTTTTGGTAATAACCTCTTTGGTGGTTAGCTAGCATTAGCTTTATCGATCCATTGTCCAACAAGCTATTCAGATGTGCCAACTAACAAGACATCATCTCGTCCAATATTAACAACATTCAAAGTTCTTCATCTGCCCCTTGTACAAACTTTCATTAAGTTTAAACCAGACATTATTTCTCCCATGTAAAGTACTTAGCAGCAGGGTATGTTAGCATTGGCTTTGACCACAAACATAGCTAACAAGCTAATCCGATGTGCTAACTAGCCAGACTGTCGACAATTTGATCAGTTATCAGTAACCAGTTGCAAAACTGACAAAAGGAAGGAAATTAGCCATGTTACCAAAACAGTCCAATCCGCAGATACAAAATGCAAAGTTTTTTAACTGCCCTTGCTACACATTCCATTAAGTTGAGTACAAAATGGGTTAATTTGATTTTGCGTCATAACATACTTTGCGGTTAGCCTACCATGAACTTAAACCACATCCATTGTCTCACAAGCTAATGAATGTGCCAACGTACAATAATTATCTGACAGTTTGCAGTTCCCACACAGGCAAAAAGGGAAGGAAAAGAGCCTTTTCACCCAAAAATCTGCAGGTGACATTCACTTGCACCAGTACTGGAGAAATCCACAGTATGGCTGCCAGACGGCTGGTCACTGAGCCATCAGCTGAAAGGCCTCTGCACTGTGATGGTGTGTTGGATCTCCAGCAACATGCATGAACCTTCATCCACTGCTGCCTGTCCCCATCTGCAGGCTGACCTTGATGTTCAGGTTGATCGGGCTGGCACACGCACACGCACACGCCACACACAACACACACAACACACACACACCACACACACACACACACACCACACACCACAACACGACTCAATAGCAAAAGAGCGTCCTCTTCCATGGACAGGTTGGACAAAGCCAGCCCAGCTATTCTGCTCAGTCCACCTTCCCTTATGGGACACACACACATAACTCACCGTGTGACTGTGTGTGTGTGTGTGGCGTGTGTGTGTGTGTGTGTGTGTGTGTGTGGTGTGTGTGTGTGTGTGTGTGTGTGTGTGTGTGTGTGTGTGGTGTGTGTGTTGATATGCATGCACATCACTCTGGCAGCTGTGTTTTTTGGACATTAAAGCCAAGGGTTCTAGAGACAGAGAGAGGAAAAAGTGAGCAGGTCTCTGATGCACGACCTGAATATTATCATTAAATCTCTCTTTTGACAAATTCCCGTTGCATTCTGGGACATTAACGCTGGTCGGAAAGATCAATGTGAAGCAATGCCAGTATAGAGTTCGGAACTGTAAATAACGTGACGCAAATATATCAGGCAGGAATATGTTATCAATTACATTTCGTGTTTTTTACTGTAAATTCGAAATTATTTTCATAATTTGTAAATATGTCTTGAATTAAATTGTCTATTGATAAAAAGGAAAGTATTTTAATAAAGGTTCTCGGCGCCAAACTCCATAAAACCTGTTGAAAAAATAATATGAAAGACCCACATGTGTTTGTACCTCTGATAACCGACGACACGTGATCTAAAGGTCATGGCCGTGTTTCGACACACATTGACCCTGAAACAAAACCGCACACTAAATAAATACATTCATCGAGGATAATATTAAATAAACGTTTCGCCCATGAAGCTACAAACTACAAGTAAAAAATACACAATAACATACAGATGAATTAAAGTAATCTCCCGCCTTTTAAGCGAGATAACACAAGATAACGTTTCTATCAGCGACGCACCCGCTCTCCATCAGCCGCGCTGACACGGGACAGCTGTGACATCACTGACGCTGATTACCCTCACATACATTAGTAATGGAGAGCGGACTATACAAGACAAATGGCTGATATGTGACTGAATGTTACAATAAAAGTGTGTGTGTGAGAGGGTGTGTGTGTGTGTGTGTGTGTCAGCCACTCTTTGTGTATCAGTGTGTGTATCAGCGGCATCAGTGTCAGATAATCTGATGTAGGAGGATTAAATGTAAGCCTGAATAGTGTGTCAGGCGGTTACCGGACCACACACACACACACACACACACACACACACACACACACACACACACACACACACACACACACACCACACACACACACACACACACACACCACACACACACACACACACACACACACACACACACACACCACACACCACACACACACACACACACCGACCCACTGACAGGGCAAGTACTTTGTGCACACATTGTTATAAATACTATACCAACAAGATTCACAAGAGTATATGAAAGTACTCAGAGACACACAAGTAACACACACGAAGGGGAGCCGCGAGTGCAGAAGGGAAGACAAAGGCAACACAACACACACACCACACACACCACACACACACACACACACACACACCACACACACACACACACACACACAACACACACACACACACACACACACACACACATCACACACACACACACACACACACACACACCCACACACACACACACACACACACACACACACACACACAATATACACATTTAAAAACTGAAATAACACAGAAGTGAGAAAACACACTCATTGATGAAAGACGTACATTCTTCAGCATTACAATAAGAAAAAATGAAGAAACACAAATATGTAGGAGCGTATTGAAACACACAACACACACACACACACATATAGCACCGGGTCAACATGTGTGCAATGTACACAAAAGGAGGGACACAAGAGCACACACACACGTACACACAAAGAAGCAATACATTTGGCTTTTTTGTTGTTGTTCAAACGGAATAACTCAAGCAGATGGAGATACAGGCCTACACACACACACACACACACACACACACACACACACACACACACACAACACACACACACACACACACACACACACACACACACACACACACAACACACACACACACACACACACACACACCACACACACACACACACACACACACCACACACACCCAATGCGTCTATTTATAAAGTTATAATTGCATAACACGCTGTGCTCTAATTCCAGCCTACTGAGCACACAGGATGTCCACACACACGCACACACACACACACACACACACACACACACACACACACACACACACTGCTCCTAAACGGGACAAAGTGCACTTGAATGTGTGAAAAGCACACTCTCTAAATGCTCGCATATGAAACGATGTAAAGGAGAAATAATATCACACACACACACACACACACACACACACACACACACACACACACACACCACACACACACACACCACACACACACACACACACACACACACACACACACACACACACACACACACACACACACACACACACACACACACACACACACACACACACACCACACACAGTCTCTCTCTCCGAGGACAACAGTGTCAATACACTGTACACCCTATTTGCATATTTCCTGCTGCAGGCGAGAGACGCCTCCCCTCTGTAGATATTTAGGTTTTTTACTAGATGTTTAAATGTTGTCATTTAAACTGGAATTAAATAACACTTTAATCGTTTTTTAGAGGGTGTCTTTGGTTCATGGTGAAAAAGGATGCTACCAAAAAACACTCTATATCTATCTATAAAACCTTAGCAATTTAAATACCAATACTTTTTCAGTAGATTTAAATTATTAGGAGAGCTTGACCTTTGACCTCTTCACGACCGGTTGATGTGAACTGCACCAACATTACAATTAAAAAGAATGTACTCTTTCTTATGGAATAATAATATATATTTAAATATGCAATTCATTGTATAACTGAACTGAAAATCCATGTGAAAACACTTATTTTATTCTGCATTAATTTGAAAAACTAAATCTCATTAGCTTAAAAAAATGTGAATTAGAAAATAATAATTAAAATGAGTCTCATAAAAACAGAGGGCACACACTGAATACCCGAGCCCTGAATGATCTGATGGTTTAAAGTGTGTTTCCTGCTCACTGAGAGAGGGCTGCACATGTTGGCAGGCAGCTTCAGGACCCTCCTAATTAAAACTTACTGAATATTCAAACGCTGCGTTAGCATAACAATGGCCGGCTGGCCGGGCCCGCTTTAAATGAGGCCTTTTGTTTTAGCCGAGCTTTCTGCTGCCTCATTAAGCCGCTGGAGCTTAAGTTAGCGAGCCGACAGCAGCTAAACCGGAGCTCGGGCCTCGGCCCTCGCCCCTCCTGCTCTCCGCCCCCTCCCCCCCACTTTCCCCCCAAAAACTAAAAGCCCCGATTCAGCCTCCTTTCCGTTTGGTCTCGCTGGGCCGCGGCTTGCTGCGGCCTGCAGATCTGTCCGAGCCTTTCTGCCTCTTCTCTCAAACCCAACCCTCCGCCCCAGTTTCCACCCCCCCCCCCCACTTCTCTCTCAATATCACCGACCAGCCAGACTCACAACCAAACCACACCAAACACCAAGACCAGGCCATCAAAAAGCCACAAAACAAGGCCCAAGAAGACTTTATTAGACACTGAGAAAGCTGAAATGTTGACTTTAATTAAATGTATTTTCACAACAGATTACACATCATTGAATTAGCTGAGTTGAAAGCAATACTATTAAGTTAAAACAAATATATGAGGTTAAACTTAAAGTCAATGTTTCAGTTGTTTCAGTGAATATGTGTGTTTTCTGTTTCTGTCAGTGCACGTAAAAAGGCTGTGACACAGACACAGAGTGGGATGGGGGGGGGGGTAAAGTGAAGATGGAAAGGAGCTTGGCACCAGATCAAGACCGTCGGCACATTGTGCCATCCAGCAGCCGAACAAAGCGGTGCCACGCAGAGCTCTGTGGCATCAGCCTGCCGGAGAACACCGGCCCGAAGAGATACAGAGAAGGTGCGAAACTACGGGGAGAGAGCAGGTAAATGAGCAGGGATCTCTGAGCTGGTGGTGGGCAGCGCTCGGGGTCCGGATGAGGCCGGGGGGGGGGGGGGGGGGCAGAGGGCGAGTGTTGGAGCGCTCAGACAACAGAGGCTCTGTTTACAGCTGCAGAGCATCTGAACACACAGCGCTGCTCGCCACAGATTCATGTAAAACACGTCAATCTGAACATCACTACGTTTTTAACGTCTACAAAAATAAAGAACGCGTAAAGATAGATCCGATTCAAGAAGGATTAGAAAATATACTAGAAACCAATCAAAAAATATAATTTATAAAGAACTGAAGAGAGTGTTAATGCTTCACAAAATGCACCATCAAGACATTTTTGAAATATTCTTATTTAGCATTTGTTCTTACATTTAAAGACAATAATGAATTGTTAGCTTGCTGTTTTAAAACATATATATATATATATATATATATTATATATATATATATATCATTTTTAGGATGAATTCACAGCTAGCGTTTTGCGTCTGATTGATAAATCATATTAGAGAGCCTGCACTGAAAAATCTGAAACCGTTGACTTTAATTGAAGTACAATTAAATGCATTATGTTAACATATTTCACATAGCTGTATATCTGAGTTGAAAGCAATAGTATTACGTTTAAATATAAAAATAAAAGCAACAGAAATGTTGACACATAATATTTTGTAATGCTTATTCCTTTAGTAATGTTCCCTTCGTCCTCCCCTCTTTCTCCTTCCTTTCTCTTCAGCTCCCATGAAGCCACATTGAGAGTCAAAGGTGAGACAAAGGCAGTTCACTGACAGGTGGATCTGTAGGAAATCCCAGCTTTCCGTCTTCATTAAAACCTGCGACTCGCAGAGACATTCCTGTTGAGGCGAGAAAAACTGTGAAATCCATTCACCCCGCCTCACTTTACACCCTGTTTCTCAGCCTTCACTTCTCCCCCGTCTCTTAAAACACCTCCACCCTGTGACCAAGCGTTACAGGTGTGTGTGTGTGTGTGTGTGTGTGCGTGCGTGCGTGCGTGTGTGTGTGTGTGTGTGTGTGTGGAGGGGGGGGGGGGTCTCTGCAGACAGACAGGTTCACAGGAGGTCAGACAGCTTGCTCGCTTTGGATGACTTTCTCAGATGTATTTCTTTTTTTTATCCAGGTGGTATTTCATCATTTTTTTAGACATGTTGGATCTCATTGGCATCTTTTAAATTAAAATGTACAATTAAAAGACCATATATTTAATTATAGACCTTCAACTTCTTCATATTCACCGTTTGCTGCCGTTGTTTTATTTAATGGCATTACAGTGGATTAGAAATAACATAATTAATATGACAGATAAATCAAAATATTATTTGTTTCCGATGAATATTAATTTAAACATGAATGAAATGAAGGACACCTACAATGCATGTTCGAGGTTATGGCTAAATAGCAAATAAAAAAAGATATTGCAAACATAATTTTAGGCCACTAGAGAAAATATGTCCCTGCATGAAACACACAACAACCGTAAACTGCACGTGTGTCCTTCTGCATCAGAGCAAAAACAAATCAATAAATTACTATGGCTGTTCTTTTTCTAATTTGGTTAAATTAAAGACATTTGTGAAAGAAAAGGACAAACATGAACCTGCAAGCAGATTAATTTGATTTAACAGTATTTTTTTCTTTATTTAGGAATGTTTTTATGCAATAGTTCAAATACCTGAGGTGTTACCACACACACGCGCGCGCGCGCGCACACACACGCACGCACACACACACACACACCTTCATCATCACATTTCAGAAGTCTGTCCAGCTTATTTATCCAAAGCACCACGGCACTCAGCAGCAGCTACTGTCACTTTCCCCGCGCCACACACGCACCCACACACACACACACACACACACACACACACACACACACACACACACACACCACACACACACACACCACACACACACACACACACACACACACACACACACACACACACACACACACACACACACCACACACACACCACACACACACACACACACACACACACAACACACACAACAACACACACACACACACACACACACTCTTTAATTCCCTCCGATAAACAACAGCTCTTCCAAAAATAAACCCCGGCAGCATCACAGTCCTCTCGCGCTTTGACGCGCGGCGGCGACCCGCGCTGTTTGAGTTTGGTGCGTAAAAAAAGGGCACCTTCACACCTCCCCTCTCTCTCACACACACTCCCACTCTCTCTCTCTTCTGTTCTCCCCCCCCCTCTCTCTCTCCCTCCCAAGCCCTCGCGGAGGAGGACAACACGAAACAGGGATGTGATGAATGATGATGATGATGATTGATGATAGAAGATGGAAGACGAGGTGCTCCTTACCGCTTTGCCGTTGTAGTAATACATGAGTGAGCTGCCGTCATCCCGGGGATGGTGTACGCGCAATACATCGTTTCCTCTCCTCCGCAGACAGAAGAAACACTCTTTCCTCTTTCTCTCTCTCTGTTATCACGCTCCCCCCGCCCCTTCTATCTTCTCCTTCTTTCTCTTCTGGTTTTAACTTTTTCTCGGATGTGTTATGATCGCAAACTCTCGCCGCTCCTCTCGCCGCTTGCTCCTGCCTGATGCGCGTTTTTTTTCCCCGCGACAATTCCTTCAGTTGCCATTTTCCCATATGGCCGAGCCACGCGGAATATGCAAAGTAGGGAGAGAGAGAGAGAGGAGTGCCCCTCCCCTTCTCTCTCCCTCTCCCTCTCTCCCTCACACACACACACACTTTACGGCGCTCACACGGAAAATATAAGGAAAGAGAGTTTCGCCGACACTCTTTCAACTTTCCACAGAAAATCTGGAAGTCATCCCCCCCCCCCCCCCCACCCCCCTCGCGCGGTGTTTGCAGTTCTGCCCTTTGAACTGAGCCGAATATTCACTTTTTTCCATCGCTTCCTTCAACACACACTCTCCTCCTTTTTTACTCTGCTTCTCTCCTTTCTTCAAATAATTCCTTCTCCACTCCTATCCCTTTCATCGCCTAATCCCTTATTCCCCCTTCATTTTCTCTTCTTCCTCCCTTATTTCATCCCCTCATATCTCCTGTCTCCTTATTCCCTTCTTCTTCTTTCCTCTTTTTCCTTTCTCCATTCCGTGTCTTTATTTCCTGTTCCTCCTTGCTCTCTTGATTCCTCATTTCCTATTTCCAACTCTCCTCCCATCTTTCTCCCTCATTCCTCTCCCCATCTCCTTCTTCCTTGCAAATTCTCTCCCCTCATTTCCTTGTTTCCTCCTTTCCTATGTCCTCCATATTCCGCAGACGTCTCCTCTTGCTTCCCTTTTCCAATGGACGAAGAAGGGTACTCCTCACCTTCCTTCCTCCCCTGTTTTCAAATACTGTCTTGTTCCTCTCCTATTCCCTTGTTTCCTCCGCCTGTTTCTTCACTTGTTTGCACTTCCTGTCACCTTTTTTACTTTGTTCACCTGCTCTCATATCCCACTTTCTATGATATACCATTCTTCCTTATTTCCTGTTGTGTCCATCCTCCCTGTCCCCTCTGCTCTCTTGTTTCCTCATTATATATGTCATCCTCTCCTCCCTTGTTTCTTTCCCTTGTGTACATCTTCCTCTTCATTTTACGATCCCCTTATCACCTCCTCTTGCTTACCTTTCTGCTGTCTTGTTTTTTCTACTTTAATATTTCCTCTAAACTCTTTCTTCTCCTATTTTCATGTCCTGCATTATTTTGTCTCCTTCTCCTGTTTCCTCATCTCCATCCTTTCTTTCCCTCGTTCCCTCATTTCCTCCCGTCTCCTGCTTCTTTCCTTTTCCCTTCCCTTAGTCCTTGCTCCAAAATATGCTTGGTTGTATTTTTGAATTTTAAAATCAATAGTGTGTACCAAACCAATGAAAGCAACCACTTCACACACACACACACACACGCACGCACACACGCGCACACACGCACACACACACACACACACACACACACACACACACACACACACACACACACACACACACACACACACACACACACACACACACACACACACACACACACACACACACACACACACACCACACACACCACACACACACACCACACCACACACCACACACACACAACACACACACCCACGGTGCATAATGCCAACTACATTATTCTGAAGCATATGTAAACAAATCAAGCTAAAGTCACTTGTTATGATTTAAAATCGTATAAATGATAAAAGTCAAGTAAAGCAAATCATTTCATTTTCTCATTTTCCAAATATCAACCCCAAAACAACAAATATCACTTCATGCCTCGATGCATATTTCTGAAGCAGAAAGTGCAGTCATACACATTGTACTACATGTTCAAACCCAAAACTGGCCAATAGGGGGCGCCATACATACCCTAGTTGTATTGATCTGTGAGAGTGTGTGTTGAGTGTGTGTGTGTGTGTGTGTGTGTGTGAGTGTGAGTGTGTGTGTGTGTGCGTGTGTGTGTGTTGTGTGTGTGTTGTGTGTGTTGTGTGTGTGGTGTGTGGATGTGAGTGTGTGTGTGAGTGTGTGTGTGAGTGTGTGTGAGTGGTGTGTGAGTGTCCTCCTGGCACACAGTGCTGCTGAAATCACAGACAACTGGCTGCTCCTGCTTAACGTGGCCTTTTATCTAAATATAATTGTGTTAAAACAACAGCTCTGTGTGAGGAGCTGTTCGGCTGTTTATTTGCTGATGATCACAAAGTTGAATTCAAACTGGTCAGATGGTGCCGTGAAAATGAAAGACTAACTTTAAAACCCAACAGAGTCTCTATTGTAAGTCTGATTGACACGCGGGCTTGTGTACCGACACAAGGGAGGATTGGGATATGTTAGACCATTGTTTTAATAAGCTTTATGTTGGAGCTGTCGATAGCGAGGGTGGTACGGAGATTACAAAGATACATCTCGTATAAATAATAACAGTCAACATGAATAATTCCTGCTTCAGCTTCGGCTTCTCTTAGTTGTTTTAGTTTTAGGGACATCTTTGGCCTTCTCATTCGGATGAAGGAGGACTCCAGTAATTGAACAACGAACCTTTGTAAAGTTGGAGGACTCACAAAAGCCAATGTTCAACTTAAAATACGAGATATTGTGACTTTTATCCTGTGTTTGGAAAATCTCTGTGCTTGAAAATTGAGACTGCAACTGAACGCCACACAAAGTCGAAGTTTCTACATAAATGTGGGGCAAAACCATCTTCCCATATGTCAAGAAACCGCTGACTGATGTCGCACAACAGTCCAAGTTGAACACGGTAAACCATTGGCCGAGAGGCAGCGTAAAGTATATTTGCCTGGAGTGAAATAATAAAAACCCGTTGTGCATGTAAATTGATTAATTCAAGTTATCTCTGAGAAAAGTTATTTGAGAACATCTTAACATGCCAACAAAAGAGTCGAAATATTAGGGAATATACAACTTTTTCTTAATTTTGAAAATAACTGACAGTTGTAGCCAGACACACAAACAAGTAATGTATATTATGTTAATAATTTAAATCATTTTCTTTTCAAATAACACTGGTACGTACGTTTCTGTGGCAGAAAGCAAGACGTGCTTTGAGTGGTCCCATTCATATGTTTACATATTATGGTTATGTATACAGTCAAGGGTTGCCAACAGTCCAAAGAAACAAAGAACAACTAAATATGTCAAGGTCAGCCATGTTTTCACGATTGGCACCGTGCACCTGGAACTCTGGGAATCTCCTGGCAAAAGCTCCAAAAAACGCTGGATCCTACATGTCCCACAATGCAACTGTTTATTTTCATTACACCCTCCTTTCATGACCACTGCTACCAAAGTCCAGTTTCTCACACAGGCTTCACCTATTTGCCAGAAGATGACACTGACGACATCGCCATGACGCCGTCAGCTTGTTGACAGAAGTTATTAACGACAAGCTTCGAAGTCAAAATTCAAAGAAATTGTCTTTTTATAAAACTGGATTAACCTTAAAAATACAGCAGAAAATCAAAATCACGCTGAGAGAGGGATGTCGGAAAAATAAGCGAGGGGGGAGAGGGGGGGTGGGTACAAGCAGTCACTACAGACAGTGATTCAGTCGTCCACATTTCATATTAACATCGTCATCATTCATCCTATTCAAACAAATAATAGACTCCAAAACGAGCGAGCAGACCTCCCAAACCTCTCTCTCTCTCCTCTTCTTTCGGCTTTAATTTGATTAAAAAGCGAGCTGCAGGAAGGGGGGGGGGGTGCGATGCACATCTAATAAGTGGACCATCTGTCTGCAGCGCTGGCTGGCTCCCAGCATTGTACCCAACCAGACTGCATGGGGAATGAAGGGAGAGATGGAGGGATGAAGAGAGGGAGGAGAGGAGTGCAGAGGAAACTAAAATACAGAGCCCGAAAGGAGTGAGGAAAAGAAGCCGAGACAGCGTTTTCAATTCTGTCTGACGGCTGCTTGGTCAACAAACCTGCAGAGGAGACGAAGAAGAATGAAGAGCGGAGGGGGGAGGGGTGGAGGAGAGGAGGAGAGGAGGAAAGGAAAAAGGTGAGAAAAGAGGGTCGAAAGGAAGGGAGATGGAAAGTGGAGACGAAGAAGAGAAAATATGAGGAAAGTGGATCCAAATTCAATCGAGGAAGAGAAAGGAGGAAGGAGTGAGAGAGGGAAGGAGGGAGGAAAGGAGGAGATGAGTGCAGGGTGGAGGAGACAAGAGAAAGGAGGCGAGAAGAGAAAAAGGTAGAAAAGGAGGAGTGGAGAAAGAAGAGGAGAGGAGGAAAGGAAAAAGGGTAGGGGACGAGGAAGGGAAGGTGAGGAGAAGGTAATGGAGTGCAGGATGAAAGTAGGAAGGGAGAGATATGGGAAGAGGACATCAAATGAGGAAGGAGGATAGTAGAGGAGAACACATGAATAATCCCAAGGGAATAGGAAGTGACGAGGAGAAAGAAAGGATAGAGAACGGAGGACATGAAGAGTGAAGAGTTTCAAACCATTTTAGCGTGACCTTTGACCTTAAGGTGGTACAGTCTATTCCTTTGAGCTTTGCTTAAGGTGGACCAGAGACAGAAATGGGACACTGTCTGTGCTTCAACATCCTACCAAGGTCACAGGATTGAAGTTGTTCCTTTATTCCCTTTCACATCCCCTCTGGCCTTTTCCCCTTCCTCGCTATCTCCTTTCCTCTTCACTAACCACCTCTCTGTTTCCTTTCCTTCCCCATTTGCCTCCTCATTTCTCTGTCAAGTATCCTCATCTTCCTCCATTTTCCAATGCCATTGTTCTCTTCAGTCTGCTTAAGCACTTCCATTCCTCCTACGTCTTCGCTTTCCTTCTTCCTAACACTCATAATTTCCCCATTTCCTCACTTCCTCCTAGCCTCCTCGTCATCCTGCCCTTTTTCTTTTGTCTCTTTATTTGTTCTTCCTCCTCCACTTTCCCCCAACTTCAATAAAAAACCAATCATTTATCCTCCTTCCCTTCCTTGTCTTCTTCTCCCTTCGCTCCTAACATTTTATCCCTTCATCCCTAAATCCCCATCTCTCCTTCCTTCCTTCCGTCCCCTCCTCCTCCCCTCCTCCTCCTCCTCCTCCCTGGTGGTGAGATGAAAGTTAATCCTTGGTTGAATAATAATCTCACATTTCATCCTAATTTCACACCGACAGGATTTTCTCCACGTTACGACGCCCCAGTTGTTAATCTCCCTCTCTCTCTGAACTTCTATCCGTCTCAATGTCTCTCGCCCTTTCTATACATCTGTCTCTCTCTGTGTTCACTTGTTTCCTCCTCCTTCCCATCTTTCTTCCTCTCTGCTATTTCCTTTTAACTTGCTGTCCTTCACATGTTTCCTTTCCTTCTTCAGTTTCCTGTTGTTTCTGTCATGTATGCTTTCCTTCCCATTACCTTTGTTGTGATCTTCCTTTCCCCATTACTTCCTTTTCCTCTTATCTTTCGCACACACACACACACACACACACACACACACAAACACACACACACACACACACACCACACACACACACACACCACACACACACACACACACACACACACACACACCACACACACACCACACACACACACACACACACACACCCACACACACACACCCACACACACACACACACACCCCCACACACACACACACACACACACACACACCCCCCCCCCCCATCGTGAGCCTTTGATTCCGGGCATTTATTTTGCGGGACTGACTTTACAAACAAGAAAGTTCTACAGGACTGAGGATCTGAGAGTGGGCATCTACAACACACACACACACACACACACACACACACACACACCACACACACCACACACACACACACACCCACACACACACACACACCACACACACACACACAACCACACACACACACACACACACACCCACACACACACCACACACACACACCCACACACACACACACACACACACACACACACCACCTCACACACACGCACACGCACACATTATAACAGAGAAACATATAAGTGCAAATAGCACTTTTATATTATGATGTTTCATCTGCACATACAACTTTTCAAAAATATGTAAGTCATACAAATGGCAAGGAATCAACTGGGGAAGGTTCGTGGTGACTAGTCAAATTATTTGT
>NC_047514.1:2300285-2306978 GCF_902827115.2 Pseudochaenichthys georgianus | reverse complement strand
TAAATCATTTTCTTTTCAAATAACACTGGTACGTACGTTTCTGTGGCAGAAAGCAAGACGTGCTTTGAGTGGTCCCATTCATATGTTTACATATTATGGTTATGTATACAGTCAAGGGTTGCCAACAGTCCAAAGAAACAAAGAACAACTAAATATGTCAAGGTCAGCCATGTTTTCACGATTGGCACCGTGCACCTGGAACTCTGGGAATCTCCTGGCAAAAGCTCCAAAAAACGCTGGATCCTACATGTCCCACAATGCAACTGTTTATTTTCATTACACCCTCCTTTCATGACCACTGCTACCAAAGTCCAGTTTCTCACACAGGCTTCACCTATTTGCCAGAAGATGACACTGACGACATCGCCATGACGCCGTCAGCTTGTTGACAGAAGTTATTAACGACAAGCTTCGAAGTCAAAATTCAAGAAATTGTCTTTTTATAAAACTGGATTAACCTTAAAAATACAGCAGAAAATCAAAATCACGCTGAGAGAGGGATGTCGGAAAAATAAGCGAGGGGGGAGGGGGGGGGTGGGTACAAGCAGTCACTACAGACAGTGATTCAGTCGTCCACATTTCATATTAACATCGTCATCATTCATCCTATTCAAACAAATAATAGACTCCAAAACGAGCGAGCAGACCTCCCAAACCTCTCTCTCTCTCCTCTTCTTTCGGCTTTAATTTGATTAAAAAGCGAGCTGCAGGAAGGGGGGGGGGGTGCGATGCACATCTAATAAGTGGACCATCTGTCTGCAGCGCTGGCTGGCTCCCAGCATTGTACCCAACCAGACTGCATGGGGAATGAAGGGAGAGATGGAGGGATGAAGAGAGGGAGGAGAGGAGTGCAGAGGAAACTAAAATACAGAGCCCGAAAGGAGTGAGGAAAAGAAGCCGAGACAGCGTTTTCAATTCTGTCTGACGGCTGCTTGGTCAACAAACCTGCAGAGGAGACGAAGAAGAATGAAGAGCGGAGGGGGGAGGGTGGAGGAGAGGAGGAGAGGAGGAAAGGAAAAAGGTGAGAAAGAGGGTCGAAAGGAAGGGAGATGGAAAGTGGAGACGAAGAAGAGAAAATATGAGGAAAGTGGATCCAAATTCAATCGAGGAAGAGAAAAGGAGGAAGGAGGTGAGAGAGGGAAGGAGGGAGGAGGAAAGGAGGAGATGAGTGCAGGGTGGAGGAGACAAGAGAAAGGAGGCGAGAAGAGAAAAAGGTAGAAAAGGAGGAGTGGAGAAAAGAGAAGAGGAGAGGAGGAAAGGAAAAAGGGTAGGGGACGAGGAAGGGAGAGGTGAGGAGAAGGTAATGGAGTGCAGGATGAAAGTAGGAAGGGAGAGATATGGGAAGAGGACATCAAATGAGGAAGGAGGATAGTAGAGGAGAACACATGAATAATCCCAAGGGAATAGGAAGTGACGAGGAGAAAAGAAAGGATAGAGAACGGAGGACATGAAGAGTGAAGAGTTTCAAACCATTTTAGCGTGACCTTTGACCTTAAGGTGGTACAGTCTATTCCTTTGAGCTTTGCTTAAGGTGGACCAGAGACAGAAATGGGACACTGTCTGTGCTTCAACATCCTACCAAGGTCACAGGATTGAAGTTGTTCCTTTATCCCTTTCACATCCCCTCTGCCTTTTCCCCTTCCTCGCTATCTCCTTTCCTCTTCACTAAACCCTCTCTGTTTCCTTTCCTTCCCATTTGCCTCCTCATTTCTCTGTCAAGTATCCTCATCTTCCTCCATTTCTCAATGCCTTGTTCTCTTCAAGTCCTGCTTTAAGCACTTCCATTCCTCCTACTCTTCTCTTCCTTCTTCCTAACACTCATAATTTCCCCATTTCTCACTTCCTCCTAGCCTCCTCGTCATCCTGCCTTTTTCTTTTGTCCTCTTTATTTGTCTTCCTCCTCCACTTTCCCCCAACTTCCATAAACCAATTCATTTATCCTCCTTCCCTTCCTTGTCTTCTTCTCCCTTCGCTCCTAACATTTTATCCCTTCATCCCTAAATCCCCATCTCTCCTTCCTTCCTTCCGTCCCCTCCTCCTCCTCCTCCTCCTCCTCCTCCCTGGTGGTGAGATGAAAGTTAATCCTTGGTTGAATAATAATCTCACATTTCATCCTAATTTCACACCGACAGGATTTTCTCCACGTTACGACGCCCAGTTGTTAATCTCCCTCTCTCTCTGAACTTCTATCCGTCTCAATGTCTCTCGCCCTTTCTATACATCTGTCTCTCTCTGTGTTCACTTGTTTCCTCCTCTCTTCCCATCTTTCTTTCCTCTCTGCTATTTCCTTTTAACTTGCTGTCCTTCACATGTTTCCTTTCCTTCTTCAGTTTCCTGTTGTTTCTGTCATGTATGCTTTCCTTCCCATTACCTTTGTTGTGATCTTCCTTTCCCCATTACTTCCTTTTCCTCTTATCTTTCTCACACACACACACACACACACACACACACACACACACACACACACACACACACACACACACACACACACACACACACACACACACACACACACACACACACACACACACACACACACACACACACACACACACACACACACACACACACACACACACACACACACACACACACACACACACACACACACACACACACACACACACACACACACACCCCCCCCCCCCATCGTGAGCCTTTGATTCCGGGCATTTATTTTGCGGGACTGACTTTACAAACAAGAAAGTTATCTACAGGACTGAGGAGCTGAGAGTGGGCAGCTACACACACACACACACACACACACACACACACACACACACACACACACACACACACACACACACACACACACACACACACACACACACACACACACACACACACACACACACACACACACACACACACACACACACACACACACACACACACACACACACACACACACACACACACACACACACACACACACACACACACACGCACACACACGCACACGCACACATTATAACAGAGAAACATATAAGTGCAAATAGCACTTTTATATTATGATGTTTCATCTGCACATACAACTTTTCAAAAATATGTAATAGTCATACAAATGGCAAGGAATCAACTGGGGAAGGTTCGTGGTGACTAGTCAAATTATTTGTCCCCTATTCACCAGTGTTGCTTCCCTCGGGGACACATAACGCTTCGACACTCAGTCCTTATATCTCAGCCAGCTGGGGATCGAATCACATCCCTCTCACTCTCAACCGGGTTCCTGTTTCCTCTTGTAGAGAGAATAGGACTTTTTGGGCTGTTTACTTGTGAAACCTGTATTTTGTTTCATTACTACACCACAACAATTGTGGGGTGGGCATGATGAGACTTAAAACTGTAATGTAATGTACAAATCATTGGTAGAATATTCATTTACACAAATAAGGAACTACAACATTTCAAACCCTAACCCTAAAAGATCGGGTCGCTCATCTGCTCGAGCGAAAAAAGACAAAGTGCCACTTCAGCTACATTTACAAACATGGATTTTAGGCGAGTGTCGAGACCCTAACCTCTGGTCAGATTACAGGATTGTACAAATGTTTGAGTCCCATTGAAAATGAATGGGGTGCCCTGTGGACTGCTGGTGTCTGTAAATCCTCCACACTCTGTCTGTAGCGCCTCGCAAATGACAAATGTGTGGAAAATACTTATTAACATCTAGTGTGGCCTTAAATGTGAGATTATATCTACAGATTTCCCTAAATCCCTAACCCAAATGATTGACTGTAGCATAAGTATAGATTGATGAATTGACAGACAGACAGAAAAAAAACAAGATGTGTAATCAGGATAAAAACCTGACGTGTCCTTAATTCTGAAGGAGAAAATCAGACGCTAATTTCCCCCCAAAAAACAAACTGAGACACAAAAACACACACACACACATTCTCGCAAACACACACACATTCTCGCAAACACACACAGTACCGAATTTTTTTGGAGAGGGTGTGTAAGTGTGTCTGTGATGTGAGTGTCGGAAGAACTGAGTGTGTGTGTGTGTGTGTGTGTGTGTGTGTGTGTGTGTGTGTGTGTGTGTGTGTGTGTGTCTGGCATCCATCAGAACCACAGCTTGCCGAAAAAACAGTAAGCACAGTGCAGAGAGAGAGAGAGAGAGAGAGAGAGAGAGAGAGAGAGAGAGAGAGAGAGAGAGAGAGAGCGCTGCTGCACGCTAATTATGTATGCATGATTTAATCTGCAACTCAATAATATGCAAATATATTCATATGTTAGTTTCTTAATTAAAAATGCAAAGCAGCCCTTATGGTGATTTTTCTGTGATTTTCTTTTCAGCCTAACAAACGGAACATTTTGAGAAATTCAACAAATTGGAGGAAAGCGTTGCCGTGGGGAAACAAATAAAAACTTCCTATCCGAGCTTCCTGTAGATCGGGTATAAAGGAGTAACTTGTTGAATGAAGGCATACTTTGTAATACCACTTTAAGGATATTTGAAAGACAATCCTGCTTTGGTGACGTTTAGGAAGTTAGCTTTAAGGCTAGGGAAGTCATTTGGGAGTTAGCTTAACGGTGAGTTTCTAAATAGCGTTCACAAAAGCCCAACAAACATCGATTCAAGCCAAATTCTAGTCAAGATAACTAAATGTTGATGTAATGGACAAAGTGCTATATTGACAAATTATTATTATTATTATTATTCATTGTAATCAAACATGGTTGAGGTCTATAATAGTGACTTCTCCCTCATGCTATGCTAGCACTAGCACGTTTCTTGGTGGAGACACTTTTTTTTTTTTTTAAACTCTGGGCACCAACTTTACTAGGGTTTGGGAACATTGCCTTACACATTTGGTTCAGAAACACTGTTGATTGTTTTGACTTTTAACATTTATATTGAAGCATAATATCATTACATGTGTCACAAGACTTTAGACCTCACTCAATACAGAGTTTGCATGTTCCAACTTGTTTGGACATTGACAACTGCAGAGATAGGACGCAGCTCAATCGATGGATCAATTGATTATCAGACAATATATAATAATAATATTAATAATAGACAAAAAATGGAAAATTAACTTTGTCACAAACTAGTCCTGCAAGGGTAAGAGTTAGAGGAAATGTATGCTAGTTAGCTACACTGAACAAAAATATAAATGCAACACTTTTGTTTTTGCTCCCATTTTTCATGAGATGAACTCAAAGATCTAAAACATTTTCTATTTACACAAAATAACCATTTCTCTCAAATATTGTTCACAAATCTGAAAAAATCTGTGATAGTGAGCACCTCTCCTTTGCCGAGATAATTCATCCCACCTCACAGGTGTGGCATATCAAGATGCTGATTAGACAGCATGATTATTGCACAGGTGTGCCTTAGGCTGGCCACAATAAAAGGCCACTCTAAAATGTTCAGTTTTATCACACAGCACAATGCCACAGATGTCGCAAGTTTTGAGGGAGCGTGCAATTAACAGGCTGACAGCAGGAATGTCCACCAGAGCTGTTGCCCGTGAATTGAATGTTCATTTCTCTACCATAAGCCGTCTCCAAAGGCGTTTCAGAGAATTTGGCAGTGCATCCAACCGGCCTCACAACCGCAGACCACGTGTAACCACACCAGCCCAGGACCTCCACATCCAGCATGTTCACCTCCAAGATCGTCTGAGACCAGCCACTCGGACAGCTGCTGCAACAATCGGTTTGCATAACCAAAGAATTTCTGCACAAACTGTCAGAAACCGTCTCAGGGAAGCTCATCTGCATGCTCGTCGTCCTCATCGGGGTCTCGACCTGACTCCGGTTCGTCGTCGTAACCGACTTGAGTGGGCAAATGCTCACATTCGATGGCGTCTGGCACGTTGGAGAGGTGTTCTCTTCACGGATGAATCCCGGTTTTCACTGTTCAGGGCAGATGGCAGACAGCGTGTGTGGCGTCGTGTGGGTGAGCGGTTTTCTGATGTCAATGTTGTGAATCGAGTGGCCCATGGTGGTGGTGGGGTTATGGTATGGGCAGGCGTATGTTATGGACGACGAACACAGGTGCATTTTATTGATGGCATTGTGAATGCACAGAGATACCGTGACGAGATCCTGAGGCCCATTGTTGTGCCATTCATCCACGACCATCACCTCATGTTGCAGCATGACAATGCACGGCCCCATGTTGCAAGGATCTGTACACAATTCCTGGAGGCTGAAAACATCCCAGTTCTTGCATGGCCAGCATACTCACCGGACATGTCACCCATTGAGCATGTTTGGGATGCTCTGGATCGGCGTATACGACAGCGTGTTCCAGTTCCTGCCAATATCCAGAAACTTCGCACAGCCATTGAAGAGGACCAACATTCCACAGGCCACAATCAACAACCTGATCAACTCTATGCGAAGGAGATGTGTTGCACTGCGTGAGGCAAATGGTGGTCACACCAGATACTGACTGGTTTTCGGACCCCCCCAATAAAGCAAAACTGCACGTTTCAGAGTGGCCTTTTATTATGGCCAGCCTAAGGCACACCTGTGCAATAATCATGCTGTCTAATCAGCATCTTGATATGCCACACCTGTGAGGTGGGATGGATTATCTCGGCAAAGGAGAAGTGCTCACTATCACAGATTCTTTCAGATTTGTGAACAATATTTGAGAGAAATGGTTATTTTGTGTATTTAGAAAATGTTTTAGATCTTTGAGTTCATCTCATGAAAAATGGGAGCAAA
>NC_047514.1:2280285-2295285 GCF_902827115.2 Pseudochaenichthys georgianus | reverse complement strand
ACGTGAAAGAAACAGACAGGACTTTTTGCCTTAAATGAAGTGTTCACCAGCGAGAAATAAAGGTTAAACATGTGGAAAAATCACTTAAATATAAATAAAGCGGACATGTAATGCACATACATACATCATGCACATGTCTAACCCTTCAAATCTAGCCCAGAGATCCAATTAAGTCTTCAGAAAGAGCAAGTGAGACAATGAAACGTATTGAAGATTATGTACGCTGTCAAATACCACTGAAAACAAGCTTAAAAGTACACTTAAACATCTCTGAATCAAGCAGGTAAAGTGTGCATGGACTAAGAAAGTTAGTCTCTTAAACAGCCAGCAAAAACATCTCCCAAAATAAAGGTCCACTAACTGCCGAAAAACTCACATTTTAAAGTCAAATGAAGATATATTTTACAACTGAATACGGTGTGTTTATCCTCACGGTTAGTTGTTGCTGCCCCTAGTGGCCATACACATACATTGCAGCTTTACCACAACTTAAAGGTGGGGTATGTAATTTATTTCAGAAACAGTTTTTGTTATATTCCATGGAATGCTCTTAACATCCCGATAGCAATGAATATATTAAATGCTTAGACAATAAATTCATAAAAATATGTCATCTGTGGAAGCCGTGGCGCTGTAAAAAGCACGACCAATCATCTGCTTCGGCCCGGCTAAAGTAACTGGATGGCCTACCTGCCTGTGCACAAACTTATCTCGTGCCCTCATTGGTCATGTGCGCATTCGTGTGTGTTGGAGGAGGGGCTCGGTGAGGAAGTGGCAGGTTTTTTCTGGTTGTGTATTTTCAAATTCTAGCGCACTCGAGCTGGTTTCTCCAAAATTACCTACCCCACCTTTAAGTGTCACTAACACCTAATGTACACGGAAACAGATGTTGCTTTTTTAAATATACACAGGTGTTTCCAAGCATTTTAGTCTTAAGTCTTAACCCCTTATTCTATTGAAGTCACCGAAAACGTGTTTACATTTTTAACTGGAATTCATATTTTCAGGAAATCCATTTTTATCATTAAGTGGAGACAGGATTTTTGACTTGAGACGTCAAAGTTCTTGCCACTATTTTCGTTGTGAAGCAGGACAGAAAGGTAGTGCTGCTTGCTATATTAGTAACATGACTTTTAACATGTCTATATATGGATAACAAAGACTCACTATATTGAGAAGCATCACAATGGTCTACAGAGGTTTATGTCCTACACCCACCACCGCCATGGGGCTGGTTTTGTATAACGCTGTGTGTGTGTGTGTGTGTGTGTGTGTGTGTGTGTGTGTGTGTGTGTGTGTGTGTGTGTGTGTGTGTGTGTGTGTGTGTGTGTGTGTGTGTGTGTGTGTGTGTGTGTGTTCGCCCATTGGCCTTGACAGCGCTTCAATTGTGTTATTGTGAGTTCGTGTGGACAGAGCTTTGTCGATTGGATTTATTTAAGTACGGAGGAGGACAAACCCTGTTTACAAAAATTCCTGCACATCGAATGGAAGCACAACACAAACACAGAGAGGGAGGAAGAAATGTGTGTGTAGAACAACACACAACTAGGAACACATACACACGGGCATCCAGGCACAATGCAGACACACAGACACACACATTTGCAGGCATTCCTCTGTGAAGCTGTGTGTGTACCAAGAGCAGGTGCAGGCTGGGCAGAGTGTGTGTGTGTGTGTGTGTGTGTGTGTGTGTGTGTGTGTGTGTGTGTGTGTGTGTGTGTGTGTGTGTGTGTGAGTAAGATAGAGTGTGTGTGTTTTCTAGTTAGAACATCTGACGTATAAGAACATTACTTTTATACATTCAACCCTTTCTGTTTTGTTTTTTCCTTCCTTCTCTCTACATCTATATATTTGATCATATTTCTGTGCCTAAATCCATGCAATGTAATACAATACTACACACTATCTAAATACTCATTTATTAAAAAGGACAAAGCTCAGATCGTGTGTATTTTTGGATTCTTTGAGGTTTTGTTAAGCACCTGCTTTACGTCCAACACAACACACACCCTGTCTTTTTAAATAACACATATCACAGATACTATATACTATATTTAATTAAAATGGAGCTTCTCAAGTACAACAATGTAAAATAAAAATCTGAAATGATACATTTTGAACGAAATAGGAAAAACGTGTCCCAAATATTCCATTAACAAGGGATGTACATGCTGTGTAAATGTGTTAACTCAATAGTGAGCAGCTGCAGTTCATGTATCAGTTATATTTGAGATAAATAAGGAAGTACACACACTAATACTATTGTTAATATTTAAATCAAAAGGAAGAGGTGTCAAATAGAGCAGAGAAAATCTTAATTTGTGAATCAGTAGCTCACAGGAAGTAAATGTCCAGTTATATGGATGCCACATATCCAATAAAAATGTTACTTTGAGATGTTATCAATTTATTGCTGTCGTTAATTTGGAACTACAATTATACTGCATTTTATCTGAATGAAAACTGATGTTACAAAACACAACCCTACATCTTTTCGCAAAATATGTAAATGGATAAAACTGTCAAAATAGATGCTTACATTAAAAGATAATTAAAATGTTTGCAGAAAGGAGACGGAAGCAAGAGGACATCAGCTCTGTCGGCTGCTGAGAGCTGGAGTAAAGCAGTCGCTGCTGGCAGCAGTTTGGAGGCCGGACCATCCGGAGAAACAACACTTCAGCAGCAGAGCAGGAATCTCGGAGCAGACTCACTCGTTATGAAACTGATCTGAGCAGCTGACAGGGTGACAGGATCAATCCCCAACAACTCCTCTCATATGCCGCTTCCCTCTACAGTTTAGCACCAACGAGAGACAATCTGTACGAAGCAAACCAGCATCATCGCCGGATCCATGCTTTCCATTCGTCGACCATTATCACACACTGACCCTTTGCAGTTATCTCAAACGGTATTATTCACTTTTACATTCTGCCGTTACGTTACAGGTCACTTGGTAGACGCTTTTATCCAAAGCGACTTACATACACTCAGTACCGTGGACAATCCCCCCAGGAGCAGTGTGGGGTGAAGTGTGTTGCCCAGGGACACAACGACATGCTGACTGCAGTGGGACTCCAACCTGCTACCCCCTGATTGGAAGTCCAGCACACTATCCACTGAGCCACAGCCGCCCCCGATATGATATGAACAACTGCCATTACTGATATAAGAAAAGCCTTTACAAATGGATCGGGTGAAAGGTTATTGTTTCGGGCAGCATCCTGAACTCGCATCGTCAATATCATTTTTTAAGCAATGTTTTCGGTGATCTTTTACCGGGAAGACAGCTGTTGGTGTTCCATGCAAAAAACTAAAGTCTACGACGTTGACTTCATAGAAGGTGCGTTCTTGAAATCAATAACTTAACCAATATACTTATTTTTATTTGAAGCCAAACCGTGATCTTTTTTACCAAACCTAAGAAAACAGTCTTGTCCATTTGTCTTGTTTTACAACATTAATAAAGTGTTTGAAACGGACATTGTAACGTAGGAGAGAATACGTTTCCATTCAGACACGAATAAGACAGGGTTGCAGGGATAGAAGAACCATCTTTATGAGATGTTCAAGAGTCTTACTCATGTCCGAAACAATAACATTTAAAAAAAAAAATGTAAAGCTTGTTTTATTTCTATATTTCTTATTGTATTTTGCCAGATGGTTTCCCACCATGCTTCATGTGTGATGATAGAATCATCCATCGCCTACATGTCTTTAAATGTGGCTAAATCTGCACCATAACAACCTCCATTAGCATTTCCTGTTTGCACTGTCAGCACATATTACTAGACAATAGTCAAATAAGTAAAAGTGAATAACACAGATATCTGTTTTGTTGACACTCCTTCAACACCAGGTCTAAAGCTAAACCCAAAATCAATGGTGCCTGAACGCCCGTCAGCAATGTGAGGCAATTTCATGATAAAGGTGACGGAAGCTTCCAGAGACATTGATCAACTGTACGAAATATAAGAGGAAACCCTAAAGCTCTTGGTACAGTTTCTGCTCTCTTTAACAACTGATACTGTTGCCAATAAGTGTGCAGAAAGTGCTTCTGAGTGTACTTCCCTGCAGTTGAACCGTCTCTCCGTTTCACAGCCAGCGAGTGCTCTCCTGCTCCGGCTCTCTTGAGGATTACTCACATCACAGGCTGGAAAACAGAGCGGGTTGGAGAGAGAGACGCTCACAGCGCCGCAGACATGAAGGCAAGGCGAGCCGATCCAAGAGCGGCGTCACGGGACCGTCGAAACAAGACGTCGCGGTGAGTCTGTCCACAGCGGTGTCACGGTTTCGTACAGCAAATAAGTCCTTGGGAGGTGGTCGAGATGTCACTAGAAATACAGACTGGTGTCCGCACCCTGTGTCCCAATGGTGGTGCCACTGGTTTACCTATGGACACTGGTTTAAGGGACCCTTTTACGCCCATTTTCAGGTTCATATTTGTATTATGTGTCTCTCCTGTGACATGTCTCCATGTGTTTATGTTCAAAAAGCACTTTATTTTTCACCCTCTGTCTGAAACCAGAGCCCAGTCTGCTCTGATTGGTCAACCACTATAGATGTCCCGCCCCTTAGCCACATCAAGCACAATGTGTCGACACCACCCAATAGAAGTGTGGGTGTTACTTAGTGATGTGTACTAGGAACAACAAAGGAGTCCAATGGAGGTGATTCAGAAATGACGCAATGTTCAAATTACAAACAGAAGACCTTTCGACCAATCAGAAAACAGCTGTATGATCGGTGCAAGCTAGCAGGGGAGGGAACCATCGAAATAAACATTACATTCAACTCAAATTCTGCCTGAACACACCTGCCTGAGTCGTGCATCTGGTTGGGTACCCGATGGCTAACTAGCATACAAGTTGCATAACAGACACAAATGGTTGGATATAGGCACAGATAGAAATTAAAATGTTTTTATAACTCCTTAAAGTCACTGAGAATTAAGAAATACTAAAAACACATAGTTAAAATTCTTTATTATTTTTAAGTTTAGCATGAATAAACGTTACATTTTGTCTTAGATTTATCTTTGTCATACCTATACGCGTTATGAGTGCACAGTGGAGATGCACTGAATCCAGAATCTATTTTGAATCAGGATTTACACTTTAATCTAATCCTGGCCCGAAAGATTCACACCCTTAATTGTGAATGTTTAGAACTTTGTCTTGTTCATTTTCATCTCTGGGTTGCCCTTCTCACGGTACATTCATATTAAAACACACCAGCAGTCCTGATGACATCACGTCTCTCTCCTCCACTGCAAACGTCTCATTCGTCCACTTCAGAAAAACAGCACCAGCCACTCCAAAAGAAACACGCTACCTCCCGGCTTTGTCCTTAAAAAAACCACTTTTCCTCTCCTTGTTTCTCTCGTCTCCCCTCCGTCCTCCCCCCTCCCTCCCCAGGCTGATGCAGACAGGGGAGGCGGAGGAAAGAGAGGAGGAAGCGCGGACAAAGCGGGCCGAGGCCACAGAAAGGCGGACTCCTGCCGAGCCAAAGAGCCGACTGACACGGCGCACATTCAGCCATCGTTAACTGCAGATTAATGAGGTCAGAAACGAGGGGGAAACGCTCCACTTGTGAAACACCTCAAAGTCAAAATAAGAAATACATCTCATGAGAACTATGGATGATTTTAGATATTGTGGTTCATTATGAGGGCGTACTCACATCATACCTGCTTGTTTTGTGTGAGACGTAATTTCAATTTGCAGTAAAAAAAACGGTATATTATCAACAATAAAGATCTGGAGAATATAGATTTGAACCGCACTGGTGACAAAGATATATTTCATTAAAGATTTTTTTTAGGTATCAATCGATGGACTACATTTTGCCGAACTCCAAACCAAATAAAAAATGAAATGTATAAACTCAACCAAATCCTTCACCACAAAACATTAAAAAAGCATTCTGTGATGTGCCAACAGAAGCCTATATCAATGAAATTAAAACAAACCACAACCTGCAGCAGACTACTTGAACACCAGAAGGTAAAACAAAAAAATAAAACGTTGAAATAAAAAGGAACATTATTAAGCGTGCTGTTACTTCGTGTCTTTCTGATCCAAACAGCTATCAGAGATTTCTGTGAGATCCTGCACGCTGAGAGAAAATGTATCTTGTACTGAGGGATGATCTTCAGAGCTGAAATTACCGAATCATTTAATGTCGTGTGTCGTCGACTCGTCAAACGTGTTGTTCTGTCCGACCAACACCGATCCAGTTTACAGCCATATAAAACACAGACGCACACATAAAGGAGAATGTGTAAAAAGCACATGTTGGGTGTTTGGAAGTGAAGGACTTTCTGCATTACTTCAGTTATTCCCTGAACAGATGTCCCTGTTTCTTCCACCTTGAAGGGACGATGCGGCGTTTAATATTCCAGTCGACCAACCGGCAGCGTATCGAAAGGAAAGAGTCTCAATCCAGAAGGCCAAAAATAATGAGTCAACCAAATATTAAATATCTCGGTTTTCACGCTTTTTCTTCAACGACAGCTCATCCAGCAACAAATACTCCTTGTATTTGACATTTAACAAATGTAATGGCTTTCCTAAAAGCAACACTCCCTCTTGACGGCACCGACACATCGGGTTTACACACTCTAAAGTACTATTACTTTAGTAACACACACTCCCATGTTCCCCTTTAAACTGTGGGGTTTCTCCGGAAGTGTTTCCTTGTACGATGTGAGGGTCTAAGGACAGAGGGTCTAAGGACAGAGGGTCTAAGGACAGAGGGTCTAAGGACAGAGGGTGTCGTATTGTCATACTGATATTCTGACCACTGAGACAAATGTAACATGTGTGATATTGGGCTATATAAATAAACATTGATTGATTGATTGATATTAGAAAAATAACAAATATATAAAAGTAGTTATATAAAATACATTTAATGCATGCAACAATATTTTTTTCTTAAAGTGTATATCATGAGTGTGTTATTTAGTAAGTATGAGTATCTAGAAGGAACCTCTTTAATGTTATTCTAACAACAGTACCAGACAACAAAGAACCAACAGCTGTTTGCGTTCAGCTCCGACAGCAGGATCAGCTTCATCTCCACAAATTCTCAAAACAGCTTCTTCTAAAACTCCATGTTTTTCAGCACGTCTATCCCTTCCAAGCTGAAAAATAAAAACGTCCAACCAGCAGCCGAGCATATCGACTGCTGAGGTTTCGATCAAAGACGTTTATATAGTTGTATGCTGTTAATCCTGTATGTAAAGAAGAGGGATTTATTCAACCACACCTCCATTTCCCTTCCATATAGAACAACATCAGCCCACAGCTGTTTGTGTCCAGCATCGTGTTCACCTCGACGACACATTCACAAACCTGGCAATGTCAGCTCAGCGATTCCAAACATTCAGCAGCCCTTTTTCTTCCTCACACACACTTGAAGCGGCGATAATAGCGCGGGGATAATACAAAAAGAGGCATCTTATCACTTACTGAGGACGGCAAGCCGGGAGGAACCTTCCGCACTTTTTTGGGGTGAGCCTCTGCAAGAGAAAAAGAAGCCACAAAACAATACATGAGGGGTTGAACAGGCCAAGAGGCTTTTTTATTTCTTTTTAAAAGGAGCTTCTGGTTTTATTTGTGTGGAATGTAATCATTGATCACCCGGAGAGGCCACTTTTCCCACCGCCGTCGGTATATTTACAAAGAGAGCTTTCACTGCAAACATGCGCGACACAATAAGATGCAGAAAATACAAAAAAGACGGGACACAAAAAAGGACGGAGTGGATTTTTTTCTCTTTGGTGCGATAAAAGGAAGGAGGGCAGCTTTTGACATGCCTATATTATTTTTCAGGGTTTCTCTCAAGGGGAGCGAGGGAGCAGTCTATTAACTGGGAAGATGTGACTTTGATGGAGAAATGAAAGGCTGCTTTTATATTTTTGGGAAATTGGCCCAGTGTGTGTGTCCTCACAAGGCTAGCGCTACCAAGGCTACACCACGGTCACTATTGTGCTGCTTTTTTAAAAGACTTCCCTGTATTATAATTTGTTTTGCTTAAAGTCCCCTTTGAAATGACACAGGGACAAACAGGGTGATCGCACATGGTCACACACACACACACACACACACACACACACACACACACACACACACACACACACACACACACACACACACACACACACACACACACACACACACACACACACACACACACACACACACACACACACACACACACACACACACACACACACACACACACACACACACACACACACAATGCTCGGCCTTCTAAACAGAAAACACGCGGCTGACGAATCAGCTCAGGTTAAAATGTTTCCAAATGTCACTGACAAAAGTTTCAGTTTGGAAACAGAAGTGTAAATTAAAGCAGATAGTTGTCTTTTATTGACATACTTTTTTACCTTCCAGTCCAATAATTATAATACTGGAAATGTTTAATTAACCAAATTATAAAAAGGTTGAATTTTAAAGGCACTGTGTAATATAATAATATTGTTCTTTTTTTTTTTTTTTAAATAATGGTACTAGAAAAGGTTAGATTCTCCTAAAAGTTGGAAAACTTAAATATAATTTGTTTGTATATTCAAGTTTAAAACAGAAAATGTGTTTTTACGGTATAATATGTTTATTTTATTAAGTGAGTGGAAGACCTCACGTCAAGCTCCCATTACTCTGAATCAACACTGAAGCCAAAGACACGTGTTTATTGGGTTAACTATTAAAGAGTCTATTATAGCAGCCTGTAAAAACCTACATAAACATAATAAACTTCATTGACGGTTTGAATTCTGGACGGTTTGTTGGATGAAATGAATGTAACCCATTTGGATGTTTCTAATATTAGGTGTTTTACCTTTATTTCAACCAACCATAACGTTAAATCTACACCTACATAAACACACCACCATTTATTATTTAACAATAACACTTAAAAAGGATTTGACTATAATTTTTTTAAATATCATATGCAAATTTTCCTTTAAATGTATATTCTTGGAAAAGACAAATTAACTTCTTATTTCACATTGATGATGACAAATGGACGTTTTTGGGTAAAGATGGGGCCAGAAATTGTCTGAACTCTTCCTCTCAAAGGAGGAAGCAGTTCAATGGCATCACTGTTCATGTGAAGGTCCCTGTGTGAGTGCAAGGCTTCTACATAATGAGCGTCAGCGCGTCTCACCCATGGTGTCCATCGGCAGCGTTCTCCTCCGAGGGTTGGAGCCGTAGTGCTGGTAGTACTGCCCGGCCGGCTTGGTGGGCGACGCCGCGCCACCGGGACTCCCCAAACCCATCTCTCCCTCCAATACCGACTGGTCGAGAGACATCGGACAGACAGGAACAGGAAGAAGGAGAAACATTGGTAATTTAGTCAAGTTATTGAAAGATTCAAAGGTTTTATTGTCATATGCACAAAGCCACAGTGTAGAATTGGCAATTAAATTATTCTGACCTGAGCTCCTCCAACAATGCAACATATATAATAAAATACAAAAATACAAAATAAAAAGTATTGCAAAAAATCTATAGAATATGGGATATGTACAAGAACATAATATGAAATTAAATAATGTAAATTAAATTAAGACAAAATTAAATACTGTCTAATATATTATGACCGCAAAAGATCCAATGCTATGGCTTATAAATGAATACATGTATAAATCCAATAAACGGAAACCAAGCACTTTAAACCAAGACCATTAATGTCAATGTGTGTCTATTGTCCTTTTCCTCTACTGATACATTTGATACGCTTCGTGCGGTCAATCACAAGGAATCGAGAATAAAATACTTTTGGAAGGAATCTCTGGCACAAATATATGACGTCCTGCTAAAACAGTATTGAAACAAAACGAGCCCAATGCGATTCTACAGCCGGTTGAAAACAAGGTTTTACAAGAATGTTGGGACGAAAACATTTGGAATTATCCAAAAGGCAAGTCCGTTGTGAAGTCTGTAGTTTGGCGGGCCGTTGGAAAGTTGTCAGCAGTGTTGTGAGGAAAGCCTGACGTACCAACAATAGCCAAAGTCTGACAATGAAATATTGATCGTCGCCATGTTGACGGCACAAACTGGAAGGAAGATAGAACATTGAACACAGAACGGACGCTCGATTGTTGAAGATAAAGTTTGGAGAAATGTTGAAGAGAGGATATTTGAGCAACTACCCAGAATACTTTCCTCAGTTTACAACACAGAGAACTAGAACATCAGGGTCCAACACAAGACACTTTGTGATATGTCTCTCATAATCAGAACACCAGCCAGTAGAAAGATCTAGAAGACGAAGCTGAAACCAGTGATTGTTGTGAGTGAGTGTTGACAGGAAAATGTCAAGTGCCTCAAACATTGACTGATGCTAGGATGTTGAGGACGGTCTGGAAATGGATTGATAATGTTGACTCGTATTATTGGTTCAATATATTGGAATGTTGACCAAATAGGACAAGATATCTAAGATTAGCAGCGCAACTAACATTTACTTTCATCGTCAATTATCTTGTGGATTATGTTTTGGATTAATCGATTGACTTGGTTGGTCTATAAAATGGCAGAAGGTGATCAAATATGGTTATCAATGTTGCCTGATCCCATTAGACGTGCTCAATTGTCTTTTGTTTGTCGACAACTCAGCGATATTCTATTTAGAGGTAAAGAAACCAGAGGATAATCACATTACAAAGTTCGACTTTTATTTATAGACTTTTAAAAATAAATTAGAATTAGAATAGCTTGTATTAAATTGGTTAATTGATCAATCTTGAGTACATATACAGTATGGAAATCCATGGCTGCCAATAGTACAGTACACAATGAAACATAGTTCAAAGTAAAATTATTTAATCAAATGTAAAAGTTTTGCTTGTGAACGTATTTTTTATTTAATGTAAAAAAACAACCCAATTATTTTTCAATATTCACAAACCATTTTTTTCTCTCCAGTCATAAAAATGTAAAAAGATAGATTACATGACTCTTTTGTAGATGGATAAATAGATATAAAGATAGATAGACAATCACAAAGACAAATTAATAAATAAAAATACACACAACTGCCCTTTGGATTAGATTTTGAAGCTGGCTAACTCCTGGACCAAAGCCTATCTCTGAGCTCGGTGATAGCGTTAAATGAAGCCGTGGTATGTGATGGTATTTACCTCCGTGAGCGCGACTTCATACTGCTCAGCGCGGACACGTTCCTCCCACAGCTCAGACTCTAACTTCTCTTCTCTGCTTCCTCCCTGCTCTAACTCTGACTCTGTTTACGGCTTCTCAAACTTAGCAAACCGCTCACACATTGTCCTGCTAATTAAGTTCAACGATTCGCCGGCAACAAGTGGCGTCTGGGCCGCTCTGGAGTGAAGCGAGCGCGAGAATAAAAGACGGGGAGAAGGATGGAGGAGAGGCTATTTTCTTTTTTTCTAAAGAGGCACAAAAGGTTAGCTGGAAGGGACCCCCCCCCCCCACCGTTTTCTTTAAATAGACCCCAAAGCTACTACGGTTTTTTCCCAGCTTTCTCGTTAAGTAATTAGTGTGCAGTGTATTTAAAGCAGAGGGTGGAGGAGTGTGTTTCCGAGGGGGGGGGGGGGGGTTGTTTTTTGGGCTAATCTGAATTCTGATCACCGCGTCCGTCCTCTGCGCGGCTGAAAACAAGAGTTAGCTTGGCACTGCCGGGCCAAGGAAGGCTTTTCTCATGCTAAACAGGGCCTAAGTAGGCCAATTACAGGGCCAGCCTCGGTCTCAGAGCCATTCTCCGGCTTAAAACAAAAGGGCCCTTGTCTTAAATAAAGTCAGTCACACACACACACACACACACACACACACACACACACACACACACACACACACACACACACACACACACACACACACACACACACACACACACACACACACACACACACACACACACACACACACACACACACACACACACACACACACACACACACACACACACACACACACACACACACACACACACACACACACACACACACACACACACAGAGGGAGAGGGAGTCAGACACAAAGGCACACACACACAATCACACACCGATTCAGTCATCCTGTCCCTCTGTCCGTGTGTGTTTCAGTGTGTGTGTGTGTGTGTGTGTGTGTGTCGTCGAGGGTAAAAGGGGGTTCCCACTAAAACAAAAAGGGTCTCATTGATTGTGGCGCTTTTCTTTGTTTTCTTTGTTTTTTTCTTCTCGTACTCGAACACCGAGCCAGGACGGGCGAGACCGGTCGCCCCGGCAACTACACGAGCTGGAGGAGGGACAAAATGACCGTCTGTGTGTCTGTCTGTCAACATCTCTTCCCTACACACTGTTCACTACAATATCGTTATTTTTGAAAACGCAGATTTAAGTGATATTCAGATTGAAGTGTTGGGGCAGTTGTTGACTACATACAGTAGGGACTTGGCTTGGGAACCAGAAGATCGTCAGTTCACGTCCCGAACAAACCAGGTACAGACTATGAACTGGTACTTTGAGAGTTTCCCGTTGTTATTATAAGCATACAGAAAAATACCACTGACAGTTTTAGTGTGTACAGTAGCTGCTGTGATGGGAAATAGAGGGTTTCACAGGTTCAAAGCTATCTTAACCGGACATGCTTAACTTCCTCTAAGAGGTACATTGGCAACGGTTAATTACCAAGTTCATGATAAAGGATTTTGGACAAACACGACAATGCACTGTATTTCCATCAAGGCCAGACTGCTAGAATACCAGGCAGTGCTTTTTCAGTTTCGTTTTTCATCCAATATTATTTCCACTTCATATTAATTTCGATCACTCCAGCTATTTGACATGCAGGGGCCCGATCAATTGTTGTGACCTACAGTTACCCATAAGTCCCTGGCCTGTGTAGATCACACAGATATTATATCAGTTTAGATAATCATCAAGTTCACTTCTCCTTAAACTGCCTCATGCTTCCGATTTACTTTCCACATTATCTTGTTTTCTATCTAACACACACACACACACACACACACACACACACACACACACACACACACACACACACACACACACACACACACACACACACACACACACACACACACACACACACACACACACACACACACACACACACACACACACACACACACACACACACACACACACACACACACACACACACACACACACACACACACACATGTACACACACACACACACACAGCGCTGACTGGGCTTCGGTACCCAGCTGCTCACAGAGACGATATTAACTAAGATAGATTACCAGAGAGACAGGGAAATAGCCAGGGTCTCATACGTTAAAAACTGATAGAGAGAGAGAAAGAGAGAAAGAGGAAAGAAGAGAGGGATGAAGATGTAAAAACCAAGAGAAAAACTGAATCAGATTAGAGAAGAACAGGAAGTCTAAAGGCTAGAGAGATGCAGAGAGTTAAATGGAGCATTGTTCAGGAAAAGGTATCGAGAGCATGACAAAGACAGGGGGCAGCGAGAAACTACCCCTAACAAGTCATATGTACATGTGTCTGATTAAACCAGCTAGATACAACATGTCAATAAGAGACATTTTGGCGTGTTGGTTTTCATTTTTCAACTTTGGACAGAGTCAGACTTGTCCCCATTGCTGCAGTCTTTATGCTAAGCTAGGCTAACCACATCATGTCTCGAGACAATCATGAGTCTTGTATCTTCTGTATCACATTTCAAATAGTTGAACTGCTCTTTCTATGCTTTTGGCCTTTTCCTTTTCCTATAGTGAGTAATATAGGTTCAGTGTTTCCCTAGGTTTACTGCTTTGGGGGAGTGCTGCCTGTGAGCGGGGGGGGGGCATTGGAATATATTAGCCAAACCTTATAAAAACAATTACTTTTTTTATTTTCTTTAATTGTCACCTTGAATTTCAGGGGGCCCCTCCAAGACAATGGTAGGGGACACACTGAGGTTATTGTGCATGTAAATGGTATTCTCTCCAGAAGGAGTTTCTCCCCCCCTGCCTGAGCAGACTGGGCTCTGGTTTCAGACAGAGGGTGAAAAGAGGTGCTGCAGCACAGGCAGTATGAGAAAAATAAAGAGCTTTTTGAACATTAAAGCTTGGAGACATGTCCCAGTAGAGACACTACATACTGATATGAAGCTGGAAATGAGCAGAATATGTCCTCTTTAAAATCCACAAAAGATTATAATAACTAGAACATCATCTCTCTCTTTTCCTTTTCCTCTCCCATTCTGTTCTCCCTTCCTCTCTTCCTGTGCTACTCGACCCTCTGTCCTCATCTGAATGAAAAAGCAAACGCTCAGATGTCATCAATTTCCACCATCGCAACTATGAGAGACCGAGGCAGAGAGAGAGAGAGAGAGAGAGAGAGAGAGAGAGAGAGGCAGGCAGAAGTCATTAATTACCAGGAAGTGCTGGCGAGGCAGCGGCGCACCTGTATGCCAGCTTTACTCCAGCTGACACACACACATGTGCACACATCCCGCTCACCAACACACACACACACACACACACACACACCAACACACACTCCTGAGGGAGCGAGGCCCGAGGCTGATACCAGACACAGCAAAACCAGCGGAGAGACGAAGTAGAAGTGGCCTCACAGCGCCAGACGACTGTAACCACACTTCAGACTTCACACTTTATACACATCCACGGCTTAATCCAACAAATCAACTTGTCTGTTACTCTATTAAATACCAACGAACTTCTCAGAAGCCAAGGTGAAGATGATAGATTCAATTCAGTCTTTCTCTGTGAAAGAGAATTCAAGAGAATCTGAAAGGACGAAGTACAATATTGAAAAGTACTAATGATGATGACGGCGATTTAACTGATATGCAACAGCAATGTAGATATTCGCCTCATGCGTTATTATGATGTTGTTTCATACAGGCTTTACAAACATTGGCCACAGTGATAAATATACCTTCATAACCAACGTTAGATGTTGCTGATGCCCTACATCCTGTCTCTCGTATGAATCCACATGAATCCC
>NC_047514.1:2273769-2280162 GCF_902827115.2 Pseudochaenichthys georgianus | reverse complement strand
AATAGGTCTTGAAGGAAACCTTGAATTATTAATACTTTGCTTTTGTAAACGATGGTGCATCCTATGGTAGAGGTAATAATATAGGAAGTATTTAAGCGCCTTTCGTTTCATGTAGAGATTTATAACAGCTCTTATCATGGCTGCCACTTCATTACTCTGGGTCATTTCACCCCATTAGGCACCTTCCTAAGCGAAAATACTATTCTACCTAGCATTCTTCTAGACTTTCCATCTTTGTTGCATGTGCCAACAGACCACTGACCAATTCACATTGTTTAACCGCCCCCAGACACACTGCGCACGTGGACTGTAGGTAAAGCAAGTTTATCTTTTGTCCAAAGGTCTGGTGCCCTTCCTTTTTTTAATAAGCAAGAAAAAAAATATCAGCGATGCTAAAACAACATAATCAGTAAGCTTCTTCAAAGATGGACAATCATTTCTATCATGTGTTTTCGTGCCATCTGCTGAATATGAAAGGATGAAAGGGCCTTTTAGAAGGACATTAACTGCAGGATAAATGAATGAATGTGGTTTCTTCTTTATGTCAGTGGTTATTGTTATTGTGTCCTGATGGGAAATAGTTTGAAGTATCTGTTAAACATAATAATACCACTAAATGCCAAACAAACCAAACTCTTTACAACAGAACCCTGAATAATTTAAGATGCATTACACTCGCAGGTTGGGCAAGGCACTGACTAAGGGTCAGGGCCTGTTAACACCTACATATTTAATAACACCGGTATTTTCTGGCATCAACAAAAACTGTAAGCGCTTTTTTTATTGTTTCAATGACAACGATATCTCGTCAAAGTATCACCGCTGGTCTACCGTAAACTAGCATTGCCTCCTCCGAATTGTATCATCTGTTTTTGCTATTATACATTTGTTTGACATGTTTTTTTTCGCACCTCGACAAACAACTAGAGCTTCACCACTCAATCTGAAAGCAAAGAACAAGGAGGGCGTTCCGCATACAGAGATAAAGGGTCAACATTCGGCGCCAACATCCAGGGTTAACTCGGCCGAATGCTACAACAAATGAGCCTTTTAGTCTTTCTTATGACGGTTTGTTTCAGAAAGACTTCTCCCCAAGTGACATCACCAATGCGTTTCTTCAAGCCCCTGTCACAAACTGTCCCGAAATTGACACCAGATGGACACACGATAAGGAAATGTTCAAATTCGGGCTTCTGATCGTACCAACATCGGGCCATTCGTCAGGGCATCTTAAGCCATCGTATGACCGCCGGTGGAGTTTCTCAGGCTCCGGGCAGCAACTTCGTGAGCGGTGGCAAAATCTTTGGCATGCCAGGAAAATTGCCGAAGGGACATTGCGAAGGTTCATTTTCGTGTTGAATTCGTGTGTCCATTTTTCCCTTCGTAAGGCCATCGTGAGGGCATCTCGTCATCTTCGTCTGATCACCTGTGCCATCGGGCATTTTTCGCTCCTCACGAAGGAAACAAGAAGTTGCCCGATTGTCTTAGGAGGCAACACGACTACATGAAGCCCTCGCAATGCTGTTGTGTAGCCATCGTATTATAGTACGATGACATTGAGAATGCATTTATTTCACAACAAAATCATGTAAACATATAAATAACCCATTTGTGTTCTGTGAAACTGAAAAGGATATTACATTGTTTTTGTCTTACTTCGTGCAGTTGTATGTCTTAAATGTAATTTAGGTTAACTTCCTGTTTTATTTAGATGCTTTTATTTTGAAGGCGAGTGTTACCGCTGTTGACAGGAAGTTGTTATGGCAAATGGAAAAAACATGACGGAGATAAGTAATATCTTCTAATCTACATATAAAGATGGAGAAAGTAAAGAATAAAGTGTTATGTTTAAATGTTAAGCACCCCCCGAAGAGGCACAAGCTCTTACGTTAGTCTGGATACATTCTAAATCATCAGTAAAAGTCTACGACCATATTTTCGTGTGGTTCGGGTGCCATCGTGTGGCCTGCTGTAGGCATCGTACTTGCTTCAGCTGTTTGCTTGGCTGTTTGACCAAGTTCGGGGGCCATCTTTGTGCGAAATTCACAATTCCATATTCGTGTGTCCATCTGGTGTCAATTTCGGGACAGTGTGACAGGGGCTTAAACGTTTTCAACTCGAAGATGCTGGTGCTAAGACAAATATGCTGTGGACACACGACTCAGTTACCTCTGGAAGGTTTATCGCTTAGCATTGTGAACAAAGACCAATGTTCAAACCAACATTAGATCCAAGTTAACACTAACCTGATATCATTGATAAAAACATGCATCACCAATATCCAATCATGTTGCAGAACCGCAAAGACACCACAAACACAAAAAGAAAATGGACATTAACATCACACATTGGAGTCTCTGGAAAAACAGCTGGTATGCGCATGTGTGTGTGTATGTGTGTGTGTTTGCTGTTATCTGTCCCTGAGGTTTTTTCCCGCGCTGATCATTCTAAACACACACACACACACACACACACACACCACACACACACACACACACACACACACACACACACACACACACACACACACACACACACACACACACACACACACACACACACACACACACACACAAACCACACACACACACACACACTCACTCATCAGTGGCATTCCAAGCAGCGAGGGATCCACTTGGCAATGACAACTTCCTCCATCTTCTAACCGTTCCCCCCCCCACACCCACACACACACACACCCACACACACACACACACACACACACACACACCACACACACACACACAACACACACACAACACACACACACACCACACACACACACACACACACACACTTCACTCAAACTCACACATCCAGAAGCAGTTCAAAGCATTTCTCCTTAATTAGCACTCAACGCTTGGCTTGACAAATAAATAGCGATCATTTAAGAACACTAAGAGAGGAATCAGACAGCACATTACACCTCACAATATCTGGCAGCTTCCTGCTCGCAATTAGAACGAGGAGGGGGGAGGGGGGGGGTTAAGGATTTGGAGGGGAGTACCAGTTAAGAGGGAGGAAATGGAGAGAAGGTAAGAAGGATGGATATAAGACGAGGAAGACAAGTATGTAGGGATACAGAGGAGGTTAAGAGAAGAGAATATAACATAGGAGGAAGGAAGGAGGAAAGAGAAGGAAGAGGGGGAAGGAACTGATGGCGGCATTCGTTGGTATGAAGAATAGAAGTGGGGGTGGTTCACACTAGAAATATGAGAAGTAAGGAAAAGTCAGGACGGATGACAGGGAAAGCAAGATGAAGAAGAATCAAATGGGTTAGGAAACGAGTGGACAATGAAGGGAAATGAAAGGAAATAAGGAGACCGTTAAGAGGAAGAAACAAACAAGAGGTGACAAGAAAATGTAGAGAAAAGGATACTGGAAAAAGGAGAAGAAGCAAGGAAGGAAAGGAAGGAAAACGGATAAGGATGAAGGAAAAGACAAAGAAGGAGGAGAGACATGGAAAAGGAAGGGATAGGAAGGATACATAAGCTATGAGAGGCAAGAAAGGAAGGGACGTGATAAAGGACGAAGTCGAAGAAAAGGAAAGAGGGAAAGGGTTAAAAGAGAAGGAAAAGGAAAGGAAGGGAATAACAAGGGAAAGAAATAAGGGATAGGAAGAAGGGAAGGGTGGATCCTCAGCAAAGAATGGGGGAAACAGGAAGTGAATGAATGATAGATAGAGAGACAGATTTATATTTAGAGATGAAAAGAGAATGAGGAATAAGCCTTCCTGCGGGGGCCATCTTGAACCGATCTCTCCCATGAGCCCCAGCTTGCCTTCACTTTGTAGTCGGGCAGATATTTCAGTCATTAGGAGCAGGAACAAACATACAGGAGTGTAGAGAAATAAATCTCATAGATTAATGCACATCTGTTCCTTGTTTGGGTTGACCCTCTCTGCTCCCTTAAATCGTCTCCGGCTGCAGCTGTTAGGAGCTAAAAGAAGCTGTGCTACACTTCCTGCTCAAAAACAATTAATACAGTTTAATTTTAAATATTTAAAACCGTCCTATTTGTTGTCCTTTACCCTTCTATTGTCTTCGTTTCCCCCCCTACCTTTGGTGTTCGCGGTCCAATTGTACCGGTCCCTGTTCAACTGCTATTACATTAACACAACACCATTATCATCACCAGATTTCATTTAACACCCTTTCAAAACTGTACACATTGTATCAGACTACTGGTATGCATGAAACACTGCAGTCAATATACAAAGAACAGACACTGAACATGTGTGTGCCAGGTATGATCCATGTGGGGGGATGGGCACATAAGAGCGGGAAATGTGTCAAATTGTTCTGTGTGCGTGTGCCGTGTGTGTGTGTGTGTGTGTCTGATCCGGATGGTTACTAATTCCTTTTCTTTATGGCGGCCATTTTTGACTGGATGTTACAAAGTTGACTAAATCATCCAAAATTCAATGAAGTTGTAAATCGGTCAGATTTGACCCGAAGACAACAGGAGGGTAAGAAGACATCAGGGTCCGATATCTTGTAATCCCTGTGACTAAAATCTCATCTTTTGTTTCAATACTCTACAACCATTGAGAAAAGAAGTGATTAAAGACCCTAGAAACATTACAATTGAAGAATTCCTCAATAACTATACATATTCATGACTGGATAAACACCGATCAAAGTCAAAGTATGGAAGCTGACAAAAGACGCTACAACTGGAAGATGCATTCTGCTTTGTGTGGTTACATCAGATTTGATGACAATGACTGACAATAAGTGAATACCAAATCAGTCGAGGCAGGGCTAGACCTGCCACTTCTGCTCTGCAAGGTAGCTGGTGGCCTCACCGAAAACATCTATAGCTATAACAGCTACTATTTCCTGTCAGAGAGGGATGGGACGCAAAGGCAAAGCGGGGAAAGTATCCAAAAAAATAGCGTTTTTTTAGCAGGGCCTTTCTTCAAGGTAACACACATATTTTGCCAAAGCAGCTTCATCAAAATCACTCAACATATAACCACATTTTATCCATATTAGGAAAGAGACATTTTACTTTTAAGATGGATTTTGTCAAAGAATATCTGTGGACTAGGTTGCATCTATTCTGTTTAAAAGAGGTTCAATGCCTGTAGGACCCAGGAGGCTGTTGCTTCATCTGAACCAGATAAGAATCCTGACTGATGAAGGACACACATGACAAATATCAGCTTGCTTTCCCACATCCTATAGATCAAAACTGCTTTACTTATGTTTGTGCGAGTGTGTGTGTGTGCATGCGTGTGCGTATCAGTGCATCACTTTTTAGTGTATGCATCAGTGTGTGTATATATGTGTGTGTCAGCTCTGTAGTGTAGGCGTGACAGCTCAGTCCTGTTCTGTGTCTGTTACCTGCTGTTTTACGTCACTCGCAGTTTCTGGGTGTGTGTGTGTGTGTGTGTGTGTGTGCTGTTTGATGTCACACACGTCAGAGGGTTAACTCCACAGACAGAGATTGAGAGACGCTCCCTGTTTGCCTCCATGATGCCTGACGAGAGTCGACTGCTGCAACCAATCGATCAAATACTCAAATAACCGATTTCACTACGCAGTAACTTTACATGTTCCCATCACTTCTTGAAATGGCAGATTCTTTCCCTTAAATGATTTGTTAAAGGAGCCCTATAAAGCTTGTTGGGCTTTTCCCTTTCCCGGAAGTGTTTTAGGTTATTGTGCATGTACATGGTCTGCAAAGGCTAACATCCCTGTGTTCCCCCCAGAGGGAGTTTCTCTTATTTTATTTTAAAGACCATTTAAAGTGTGCTATACAAGCGCACACAGCTCATGTTCGGAGAAACCTGAAAGAAGGGCATCAGTAAAATGGAACTTCTGTGTGAACTATGCATATCTTAAAACTGCACTGGTAACTTTTTATTCATGTACTTTTTATTCATGTATTTTCTTTTAATGTTTCTTTTATTATCTTTTCTTTTTAATGACTGTTTTTAAATGCCTTTGTCTGAATGTCTTTCATTTTATGTCTTTGCCTTGCCTTAAAGATTTTCTCTCCCGCAATTTCCCACCACTTTTCAACACAAAGTGAAGCCCTCGGTGTCAGTGATGGAGTGTTTTCAGAAACTTAAATCAGACTGGCAACATAGAAATAAAATGAGACAGAAAGCGATCTGATTTGAGATGACAGATCTGCATGCTAACAGTATTTATATCCCACCATAACTACTGTAAGGAACTCAGTAGCTCCATCAAGTCATAATACTACCGGGTGGTCCTGACACTCAGAATGTTCATATAATGGATACCACACACACACACTCTGTCAGCTGTCATAGCTGATGCAACAACGCACACAGTGTGTGTGATCGATAGTCAAATAAAATAGTGTCGATCTGTGCGGCCGAATAAATGAGACTAAACGACGACTGACAGTCTCCTGGGA
>NC_047514.1:2226269-2268769 GCF_902827115.2 Pseudochaenichthys georgianus | reverse complement strand
GGTGGATGGATGGGTGGGTGGGTGGATAGATGGATGGATGGGTGGGTGGATGTGGGTGGGTGGATGGATGGGTGGGTGGGGTGGGTGGTGGGTGGTGGATGGTGGCTGGCTGGCTGGTGGGTGGCTCTCTGGCTGGCTCGCTGGCTGGCTGGCTTGTTCGCTGCCTCGCTGGCTGGCTGGGTCGCTGCATCGCTGCTGGCTGGGTTGCTGGCTCTCGGGCTGGCTCGCTGGCTGGGTGGCCTGGCTGGCTCGACCTGGATAGCTGGATGGATAGATGGATGGGTGGGTGGATGGATTGCGAGCTCTACCATCCTTAAAAAAGGATTGCTCAATGAACAAATGAATATCACAATTTTACGACAAGAAGAAAACGGTGAATCAATTATTAATACAAGATACAACTACTTTAAGAAACTAAGTATACTGTAAGTGAATGACTAAACAAATGAATCAATGAATGTTCAATTCACAAAATACTGAACAAAGTTGGATATGCTCGGCATGTTCCCTCTCTTTATGTTTGTTCACAAGCTCGTTGGGGCCAAATCCTGTCCTTGTGACAGAAAGAAAAAAGGTAAAAACCAAACGGCAGGAAGGTCTTTCTACCCTTCAGTCTGAAAACTACTATTTTAAATCCCAAACGTGGATTACTTGGTTTTCTTTACTTTCTTTCTCTCTACTTTCCATGTCCTATTTATTCACAAGGCTCGAAAGAAATTGAAAAAATGACCCTGGGCGACTATGTTTGGACTTGGACTTGGTTTTATCGTCCCTATTGGGCAACCCCCTGATAACCTCTGTAAAATACTGGTGTTCATCGTCAAAATACAAATAATGAAGAATGTATTTGAACTTCAAATTGAGTGAATCTAGTTTGAAATAATATTGCTATCCTGTTAACATACTTGGAGTAGACCCTTAACCCCTCTTAATTCAAGGTCAGTAGTCATATTGAAATTAAGTATGATAGAATTTATCTTACACTTCTTCTTGTTTACAGTTTTTACGAGCAGATAACTTGCAGCCAAGACCACACTGTTAAATCTGTCAAACTGGGCAAGAGAAGGCAAAAACACTCTGACACGTAAGTCTCTTTATCGGGACGTCGTGACGCTTCCCAGATGCTGCGTTGGTTGTCTTCCACTATGGCACACTACACCATTACCTCCACTGACACTCCATTTTATTCCCAACGTCTGTCGCCTTGGCTCATCGTCATGAAGTCCAACAGGCATCATACTTTAATAAATCAACAGACAGATCTCTACTGAATCCATACTACTTTCATAATTTCATCTGGCATCGTGATGAGTTCCCTAATACAAACAACTATTCTAATGATAAACTGTTGAAAGAAGTCTTCGTTATGGTGACATCACCCATTGGCTGTTTTGAAGCCTTGAGTTTGGCAGTTCTGCCGTCGGCATCTTGCTTTTTCTCAGAAGCACAAATGACCATGTATATAGAGAAGTGGATACAGCACTGGAGGCGGAGCTACGTCCCTTGGTATGAAAGTTGCTCAATGGCACATGAAGACAAAATGGCCTCAATAATAAAATTACTCTGATCTGCCGGGACCCGGGTCCAAGGAGCGGGTTTCCTTAAGCCCCGCCTTCTATCTGCTCCGTCACGTCTGGTTTCCACTCAGTCAAATGAAGGGAGAGGGAATAGTAACTCTGGATTCTGGACTTTAAGGACCTAATGGGTTCAGGTAACACTTAAAGACTTTGTTAGGGAACGCAAAGCAGAGTAGGGGGCTAGTACACCCTCCTGAGGGTCCGATTGTGGATGTCATGAGAGCATAACATGGAGAAAACAATCAGTCTAAATTAACAATCGGGACGGAAATGTTCGGATTTCCAAAGGGAGGTTCTGTGAATAAATAAAAAATCAAGAACCGAAATAATTGAACTATTCATATCTTAGACTGCACTGTAACTTTTATCTTTTAATGTTTATTTTATTAGCTTTTCTTTTTAATGACTGATTTTAAATGCCATTTTCTTAATGTTTTCTTTTTTTTGTTTTTCTTTTAATGTTTCTTTTATTATCTTTTACTGTTTTTAAATGCCTTTGTCTGAAGTCTTTCATTTTTGTAAAGCACCTTGAATGCCTGGGGCTGAAAGGTGCTATATAAATAAACTTGCCTTGCCTAATGATTAAATAAAGTCTATAATGTTTGTACTGGATAGTTGCTAAACCTAAACAAATATGATACGCCGCTTTACAGAGGTCTTTGTCCCAATGTAAGTCAGAAATTGGAAAAGGTTTGGGCCCAATGACGTCCCATGACTGACACAGAAGTCTCAGTACCGCTGTTTGGCTACTACGTACATTTGCTTCAACGCCATCTAACTTCCGGCGGCTAAAAAGTGAGAGAAGAGGGGTGGAGCTCAGACAAGAAAGTAGATTACAATTAGCGCCAACGGTATGAAATGGGAATACACTTCCTCTCCTAAATGGCCTTGGTGTTTTTTGTATTTAGATTTTACTCATTTGACATTACACATTTAAATAGATAACACACATGTTTAAGATGACCTACTGTTGATATTTGCTCAACATGTTTTTAAACAGTTTGACTTATGTTAATGCTCTTTGTTGCAAGATCTTGTGAGAGGGTTAGAGACGGATGAGTCAGACAAGTGCAGATTCACGTAAAATATGCACTTTTGAAACGAGGGCCCAATATTTGGTGACCCTGATGCAAAATACAGAAAACATACTAGTACGTTTTATAAAGTATTTCAGTCATAACATCAAAGTGTAATTATTTTGAAATGTTTTGTTGCAACAATGAAAGGCGTTCACCTGTAACAATCAAACGTCTTTATATCTGAATTATTGCGCATTTTAACAATATCCTAACTCTAATCTCCCCTGATGTGAAACCTCTGACCTCACTAGTGGAAATGTAACAGCTTCATTCATTAACCCATCATCTGTAACATGATTTGAGCACATCTTTGATTTTGTATGAGCACGAAAACCGCTTCTTTGATAAGCTTTAATTTATAGAAGTTCAATACCAAAACAAAAATGAATTGAATATCATCAGAACCCGTCCAACAGCCTGTGCTCATATGTGAGTTTTCATTTCCAATACCAGAAGGAGGTCATCAAATTACAGCGAGCACATCCATTTAATATTCCATCGGCCAGAATCAAACACCAACATCTGTATTTCCTCCTAATTATCAACCTGCATCTTCTCGTGGATGCATATGGTCCGTGAGAACTGAGCGGGAAGATTACAGTGCTTCCCTAAACCCCCGCCATTACCCAAGTCCACAACACCTGGCGCCAATACAGACGATAAATATTCCTTTACAAATAATTATACTTGAAGTTAAAATGAGTAATTATTTGTTTTATGAAGTTGGGGAAATGTAGTAAAGTTGAGAATCTCTCAGGAAAACATAAAATATAAAAAAACATGCAACAGATGTTGTTTTTAGTAGATGTGAGGATGATGACACATAGGAAGCTCGATAATAAAACAACCAAATCACCTGTTGTGCTGCTACCTGCATGATTTAAACACAGCGGAGAAGTTGCAGGGAACAATAAGTCTTTAAAAACTGCATTGATCAACTTTTCTTATCAACAAAAGATGAAACGCCTAATGAAATGAATGGGATGTGTTGACACATACTCACAATTAATGGCCCAATAACTTTTAAATAATAACCAAATTAACTTCAGAATCATCTCATCAACACACACCAGTCAGTTATCTGTAAGGTGTTGCTGAAATATTTACCCTAAATCCATAAAATGCACATAAACTTAAATGTGAGGAAAATATGCCTAATGAATGTGGGATGGTTATTAACTAATAGAGTAAAATTAATAGTAATAGATGCAGCGAATCCCTTACCTTAAAAACAAGTTCTGATATTTCCCCCCTATGATACCAGTAATTTCTCCCTTAACCCTTTCCCACTTTGGTAAGGGATAACGACTCAGGTGCTTAAGTCCTCTCGCCTTTAAACCGAACATCCACTACCACTGACCTCAGATCACTCCAAACAGGGTTGCTCTGTGTATGTTCACAGCTTTATCAAATAAGCTCTACTGCTGAGCGACAGGCTTTAACCCTGTAAGGCCCCCAGTATTTTCACTTTAAGCTATCCTAAAAAAGCCAGTAAATGTTTCGTTTTTTTAAAGACGAACATGTACATCGTCAAAAGGTCCTTTTGTCCAGCCTCACAATGCTATTGGGTGGTAAATGTGACTGATGTGTGATTATTATTCATGCTATATACTGATATCGGGCAAAGTAAGCAATCAATGCTGCAAATTAACCCTTAGTTGTTCAATATGTATTCAGACAATGTGAGTAGAAATACAGAAAGTCTGAATCCCACCTAAGGCCGACGTTGCAATATTACAACATTTCCCTAAAAATGTACAAAAACGTAAACAATTTGAAAACTCTGTCATTTCTGCTCCAGCAGTGTAGTGGGCGTTGGACGCGGGGGTATGTCGTACCCCCACTTATTTGAAGCATGATTTTTTTTAAATAGTAATAAATATAAAATCATTGCCAGTGTTATCAGTTATGTATTTGTTGTATTAATGACGAAAACATAATAGGCAGATTTCACAGTAATTATAATAAAAACGTAGCTCAAGCATTTATGCAACTTGATTTGAGGTGTGTGTGTGTGTCAGGGGCAGCACCGTGTGTGTGTACGGTGACCTGCACACACAGCTTTTTTATTATTTGTCCCACGTCCCACAAATTGAGACTATGTCCCGCATTTGAGTGACAGTCGCGCAGAAAGGCCGGATCGGTTCGCTGACGGCCGGCACAGCCCTTTATTATTATATTGTCTAAACGGCATCATGTAAGTTGTGCTGACAGGCGACACAGAGGTCCAAAGTGTTCCCCACCCCCCCGTTGACAGTTCACGAGTGCGTCCATAGTGTCTCCCCCGCCCCGTCCACCCAGTAAAAAAATCCCCACTACACCACTGTGCACCAGAGGCTCCCTCCAACAACATCTGAAAGGTCAAACGTTTTGTATAAAAGAAGACAGTCGGAGTGTTACTGACCTGGTGGCAGTGTGGGTTGGACTCTCTGCCGTACGAGTATGAACTCCTCTCTGATTTCCCACCTGAGGACGACAAGAGAAGAGAGCGAGCAGTTAGCAATCTGCAGTCATTTCAACAAGGATCCATATCTTTACTGAAAACAACAAGAATCAAACACTCAGTATTTGACCTGTGAGCCAATTCAATGTAAATTGTTCAGGGTTAGCAGGGTTAGCAGGGTTAGCGGGTTAGCGGGGTTAGCAGGGTTAGCATGGTTAGCGGGGTTAGCATGGTTAGCGGGGTTAGCGGAGTTAGCAGGGTTAGCCGGGTTAGCAGAGTTAGCAGGGTTAGCGGGGTTAGCAGAGTTAGCAGGGTTAGCATGGTTAGCGGGGTTAGCGGGGTTAGCATGGTTAGCAGGGTTAGCATGGTTAGCAGGGTTAGCAGGGTTAGAAGGGTTAGCAGGGTTAGCATGGTTAGCGGGGTTAGCAGAGTTAGCAGGGTTAGCAGGGTTAGCAGGGTTAGCGGGGTTAGCGGGGTTAGCAAGGTTAGCAGGGTTAGCAGGGTTAGCAGCTAGAGTTAGGGTGACAGGCCTTACACATGTTAAGTTCATAAAAAGAAGCAGCAAAAGAAATAATAAATTGAGTAATAAAAAAAACATGACAATGAAGTGTTTTAATATTGAATAATGAATAGATTTCCAGTCAACAAATGCAAAAAAAACAACAAAAACAAACACGATTTTCACTTTTATTATTATTATTATTGTTATTATTATTATTCATGGTGATAGATAGAACAGGAACATATTCATAGCAAATGTACATTTCAATCTTTCTTTAGCATTACCGATGTCAGTCATGGAGCAGATTAACACGTATACAATACTTTATTCAACTACATAATTCATTTCATCGTACACCTTTCAGATCATTTCCTGCTTTAATGCCTTATTATTCATTTTCACTTTGTTCACCAGGCAAGAGATGTTCAGTAGCATACAGCCAAAGCCATGTGTTGTGATCACAGTTTTCAAAGTGTGTCCTCTGCTCTCTGCTCTCACAGCACAACAAACCAGACATCTGCTGGGCCTGCGATGCACAGGAAACACTTTATGCTACAAGCAACATTCACACAGCACGTTCTTTTAGGTGTAGAGTAACTCTCTTTGCATATAGAGCAAAAACTAAGTAATTACGAGATAATGTTTACAGAGTTTAGGTGGCAATTAGCAACATCTACGAACCAAGAGAAGTTATTGTGTGTCGGATCACTGTCGAAGTTCTGTAAAGCTTATGAAATGTTAAATGGCGGAACATCCCTCATCACCTGAAGACATCCCTGCTCTATCAGCCGTTTGAAGGTTTGCCAATGATGCTACTGTACTGTTCATCCTCATTGTCTTCAATGTAGGTCAATTGAGACTCAAGAAGTGTGCGGTACACAAAACGACATATTTTCTCAATCATCTGGATATCCAATATGGTCAAAGAACAGTTTTCCATTACCAACATGTGCCACCATGGTCTTATACACTGATCCCAGACCAGAGGTACATGAACCCCAAGAGGTACAAAGGGTTGGAAATAAGCAAAAGTCAACATGTATCAATGCCCTTACAACCATTTCTATAATAATTACAATTCCCGGAAAGCAGATCACTGCCTCCGCTGTCTGAAGTGTCATCACCTCATGGTGTGTTAAAAAGGGTAAAAACACTTGTTTTGTTCCATATTTCAAGGTGGACATTTGTACCAAAGCTGTGCGACATTTTTTAAGGGGTTCCTGAAAAATTGGGTTTACGAAAATGGGAAAGTTGACCTTGACCTCAGACTTTTAACGCCAATCGTCTCAACCGTTCATCGTGGGGTTCAAGTGAAATCGGTAAATGTCAACATTCCTACTAGGCTTTCCTAAGATATCACTTTCACAATGCTAGAGACATACAGTGTGTATAGATTGATGGACAGGCAACTCAAAAACATGAACCTAAAACTAGGGATGTCCCGATCACCTTTTTTTGCTCCCGATCCGATTCCGATCATTTGATTTTGACAATCTGCCGATACCGATTTTTCCCGATCCGATCTTTATGCAATGCATTAAGAGAGAAAAAGGTAACAGATAACGGCTGGTCATCCAACGCGATGAATTCAGCTATCTTGGCTGTTATTGTGTTGGCCTTTTCACTGTTCTGGGGCAGTTTCTCTTTCCTTTTAAAAGTCTCTGAAAGTGTCGGTTGTTTCAGTGCCGTTACCTGAGTGGCCGCTGTGTACTCGCCGTGTTGTTGTTGGTGTTTGTTTTCTCATGTAGCGTATTAGATTAGATAGAAAAAAAGAAAAAAAATCCCGATCCTCGATCTTTTTCTCCCGATCCCCGATTTTTTGAAAATCACGTGATCGGCTCCGATCCCCGATCACGTGATCGGATCGGGACATCTCTACCTAAAACCTAGGTAACCTGTAAATACATTCAATTATTTGAGGAAAATGTTCCAGTTCTAAATCCTTCTAATTTAGTGTTGACAAAAAACAAAAATGCTTTCTTCACTCAAGTATTTCACATGTTTATATTAACTATGAGTCTGTTTTCAGGCTATTCATTTTGGAGGTTAATGTATTTGTAATATTTGTGTCGTAAGCCCTAATATATATCTGATTTGAAAGTTATGGGCACGAGAAAAAAGAGCGCCGACATCCTCGCCTCCCCTACTGTATTAACCACATTTCTTTGTTACTTCGTGTTTAACCATGATAGAAATCTGACTCCAGATCTGCTAACAGTAGTTAGAAGATGACAGGGAGGCGAAGTGTCCTTGGCAGGTAACCGACCATCACTCCAATACACCAACCAAACAGTCTGGCTGTGAATAAGGTGCCTGATGAATTTACGAAAACAGCAGTGGCCGCCTTAGCGTCGACAACAAAGCTCATTTCCTCATTTCTGAACAGCCTTTGCTTTCCCTCCGAGCTGCGGGACCACTTGGGGACTATTTTTACCACACAGACATTTTTTTGGATAAAACCTTAAATCTTCAGCCAGTCTAAATATCAAACCGCGGTTAGTATGTAATTACATGCTGCGGTCGGTGCAGCCGTACGAGATGAAATGGAGGGTTTTGTAGCGAGCGTGTGTGAGGGAAATGAAGCGTGTACGCGGTGAAGGGTTTGAATCAGGCGTGTATAGACCGCCGCTGAATACACGCCAACATGGTAGTTGTTGCAAAAGAGGTTGATAATTACAGCCGTACAGAATGGGAATGTGGTCGAGTGTGTGTGTGTGTCCGATACAGCGGCCTCGGCTTCAGCTAAGACTGATGCCAGCTGGACCGGTTTGGCAGATATACAAAGACACACACACACACACACACACACACACACACACACACACACACACACACACACACACACACACACACACACACACACACACACACACACACACACACACACACCACACACACACACACACACACACACACACACACACACACACACACACACACACACACACACACACACACACACACACACACACACACACACACACACACACACACACACACACACACACACACACACACACACACACACACACACACGCACACACACAGTACTGGAAGTCACTGGCACAGATATACACACACACACACACACACACATAACATACATACAGTATATATAGCCCAGTATACAGACACACACATGCAAATGTTATTTTGCATGGTACCAAAATATGGCCATACACAGAATCACATGCATTTCAAAATGCTCACACACACACACACACACACACACACACACACACACACACACACACACACACACACACACACACACACACACACACACACACACACACACACACACACACACACACACACACACACACACACACACACACACACACACACACACACACACACACACACACACGTCTATTTAGATGTAACACTGCAGACACAGTAGCACAACCTGCAACAAAACATGTATGTTATGAAAATATTTCAAGATTTGACCAGAAATATGATATTTAAGATATATGGATCTATAATTCCCACGCCTACAACCTTTCGAAAAGGACAATGAAAACGTTTAAAATAATGCTTTTTAAATGTTAGATCTTTCAGAAAGTCCAAAGCAAAGCAGTGTTTTAAATGTAATAGAACCTCAATCGTTTTTAAGGAATGTATACATTAAATAAATATAATCGTTAAACATTAAGGCATCTGGTCATTAATGTGTATCTTTTGCAAGGCTGAGACATGTAGTCTGTGCTATTAGTGGTATTATACATTATTAGCAATTATTGTTGAATTGAAATTTCAACAAAGCACTTCAGCAAATATTCATTATTGTATCCATCCATTCATTAAGCAATTCACTAATTAACTCACTTACCTCTTAAAATACCTTCAAGGTCTTTAAACACACACACACACACACACACACACACACACACACACACACACACACACACACACACACACACACACACACACACACACACACACACACACACACACCACACACACACACACACACACACACACACACACACACACACACACACACACACACACACACACACACACACACACACTCCATGTATTTGTTTCTGTTCTGCTGCTGCCTGCTATTCGTGTTTAGGCAACAATTATATGTAAACCTTGTTTGGGATTGTATTCCCTTGTGTTGAATACAATAATTATTAAGATGTTATGTTTCTCTAGTATTAAACAATTTGTTTGTTCCGAAAAAAAATTGTAGCTGGAAAGAAATGACCGGAATGCTAATTCTTGTTCAAATGATAGGATTTGGTTAATGTAAATGTATAAAACATACGTCATGTTACTGAATGCTCTTTTATCATGTGATTCTGATTGAAACATATCAATTAAGATATCATCAACCTAGATTTAGAAGCTACTGATACTACAAAAAACATATTCTGATTTGACGATCTAACAGACCCCCGCTCTATATTTTCATTTGAACACGGCAACCTTTTCACCCCCGCTGTCTCAGCAGGCCGAGCACATGTTGAACACACAAACAAAAACCCTTGGTATTTTAATTTGGCCATTAAAGAGAATGCAGCAAAGGAAAAAAAGAAGCCAAGCAGGGGCAGAGCAAAGCAGGATGGGAAGGGTCAGCCACAAGAACACACACACACACACACACACACACACACACACACACACACACACACACACACACACACACACACACACACACACACACACACACACACACACACACACACACACACACACACACACACACACACACACACACACACACACACACACACACACACACACACACACACACACACACACACACACACACACACCGTGTATACATCACTTCAGGGGACATTACATTGACTTACATGCATTTCCTGGAGACTTATCCTAACCTTAACCATAACCAACACATGTCTAACCCTAACCCTTAACCTTACCCTTAACCTAACCCTAACCCTAACCAAGTCTTCAACCTAAAATGTATGATTATCGTCATGGGGACCTCCATTATGTCCCCATAAGGGAGGCGAGTCCCCACACATGACTGTAAACAGATGTAGGTCCCCACAAGTATAGTAATGCTAGGCCACACACACACACACACACACACACACACACACACACACACACACACACACACACACACACACACACACACACACACACACACACACACGAGAGAGAACAAATCTCGCAGGACGCAGGAAAAACTTCTACTTCGATGGCAGATTCCGTCCAGAAAAATGGAAACGAATTTACAATTACAAAATACATTTCGCAGTCAAGCTGACACATCACATTGCCAACTGCTTCCTTTCCTCAGTCTGTTTCATTCACAATGTTCTCTGATCCCTTCAGACTACTTTGGAACGAATCCCAGCAGAACCTTCTATCCTCTCGTCTCTACTCCATTTCTCTATAAGTCTCCATGCCCACCAAAATAAAAGCATTTCTATGAACATGTTTGGTTCCTTTGGTTTTTGCAGAACGTTATTTCCAGAGGGTTACACAATGTGAACATATTTCAAGGAACCCATCAACACAGAAAGCTCTTTTGAAAATAGCTAATTTGATTTTACAGTAATCCGAGACCCTCATATAAAGATTATAATGCATCATAGAGGGCAGCATCAAGACATCGAATCTAATCTATACTGACAACAGGCATCCTGAAAAACTATAGCTTCAAAGGACGCCAACAATCATCGAAAGACGGAAGGAAATCATCTGGCAAACTCTAACAGCTTCACAACGTACCAGGTTGCTCCTTCAAGGAATCTAACCAACCAGAAAGGGTCATAAACAACAGAAGAAGTGATTTGATCTGAAGATACTTCTCATGTCATGGGGGCTGAAGACATAGAACATTATTACAGAAGATATGACTTAATATCGTACAGCCCTGATGTTAATAGTTTTCATTATTTCTTTGTACTCCTTAATTTCTCCTAATTGTTATATTGCTGCTAATGATGATGCACGGGAGGGCTACTCCCCATAAGCAATGCTTCAGCCGTCCCGCTTCTACTAATGTTGTTCATGTGTGTGTATGAATTATACGTTTTTGTTTTTGTGTGATTTTAGTAGAATAAAAAAAATGTAACTTTAGGGAATCTTTGACAATTGTGAGTTCTCAGGAAACAGTCTTCACGAACAAAGTGCCTTCAAGAACATTAAAAATACAGAATTTCTTATTCTCATAGCGCTCCACAGAAACCTTTGGTATTGTTTCCTGACAGTTTCACTTCAACATTCGTAGATGTCTTTCAGGTTTCTTTGTGGAGGATTGAGGAACTTGCCAAATGTCTGAAGTGTAAACATTGTTCAGGCGTTCTCTTTGTGCAGACGCTTTTTAAAAAGCTTGTCGTTTCTCAAAAGACTCATCGACGGACCGGTTTTCAGTTAGGTTGGTTTGATCTGATGATACTTGAGGTGACTCATCACAGGGTCTGGAGAACTGAAACGTATAAGCCCCAATGGTGCAGGAATCTTGAATGAACCTTCTAAAATAGGAAGCGGTTCTAAGGATTAAAGAATCTTGAACGTGTTTTAAGATTATAGACAAAGCTAATTTTAGATGAGGGGATAGCATGTAGGATTATTATAAAGATGCTAATAATTTTGACACAGAGTTCATTTGAAGTAGAAATACCAAACGCTTGCTCGTTACAACTTGTTGAATTTCCTCTATTTACTATCATAACTACCGTACTTTCCGGACTATAAAGCGCACCTGCATATAAGCCGCAGCAGCTAAGTTGTCCGTCTGTCTTGCTCTCGTTCTGTCTCTCGGTTCCACTTTTACTTTGGCGCGCTACCTGTCTCATTCTTTTCCGGCCTCCAGCTTTTCCTGCTGGAGCCCGCCCTTAGAGGTGGCGGGCACGGACCGGTCATAGAGCCCATAGCGTTAAAGGTGGTTAATTTGACCTGTAAAATCCATAGATCTAGGAGGTTCCCTAGTGGCCGTTAGCTGTACAAAAAAAAGGGGGAAAAAGTCGCGGCTTATAGTCCGAAAAGTACGGTACTGTAGATGAAGAGTTTCAGGATTTTGGAATATTTATCGGATATTTTTGACGCATCAATCCACATTCTGATGAAGTAGGTGCGAGCAGTAGCCTTACAATAAGTGTGTCTATAACCGGCCATATCACAGGAGTCTGCAAAGCCGACCAAAACAACAGACTGTCGCAAACTCAAAATAAAGATTCTTAAATGAAGGTTTTCTAACCTCGAATTTACTTCCGCAAACCCCTGCTTCCCTGAAGTACCGGCCTGCAGTGAAAAATGTTTCCTGGACGAGGACATTTGGCTGTGAGGAGGACCCTCAGACAGACGGCCACTCATTAGAGAGTGCTGGCTGCAGAGGTACAAAAGGTGGAGGAGGGGAGGTCGGCCCCCTCCTCTATATACGGCCCATAGAGAAGGCGCTGAGGCAGGAGCACCAAATCCCTACTAATCCACAACGCTCAGAGACAAAGAGGAAACACAAATAAGCTCCATTACAAGCTGAGAACTAATAGAACCAGAGCGCCCTGCTACTGCTCATCACACTGCATGCATATGATCAAACCGACTCTGACTAACCCTACCCTTAAATAATGCTGAACCGAAACCGAACCGAGTATAGCAGATTTGACAGCAAATGAGAAATGTACCCTATCAAGATCACAAGATGCTATAAGAATTATTTCCAAGCCGTTACAAGTTCATATTTATAAAAGTATGCACTGAAATTAAGATCTGTACTGGGTTAAGGGAACTCGTATAGATGTAATGGGCTGATATAATGACCTTCTTGACATTTTCAAAAATATTTATTTATATATTTTGTCGAAAATAAGTTAAGATCTACTTTCTAGAGTCAAAAGTCAATGTTGAATATTTCTCACTTGAAACTAGACAAGTTTATTCCTCACATATGCTAATTCATCAACAATTCACACGTTCAATATTTACATACTTAAACATTTGATGTTCGGATAATTAACTTGTGAAACGTGGAACATCAGTCAGAACCGTGTTCAAATCTCAATTGCAAACAATCACAAAATAATCTTTACGGACACAAACACATAATACGGTTTATGTATCTACGAATATGATGATTTTGTGAGATTATCTGAACAACATCATGTTCCTTTGTCAGTTAAGTAAATGGTCGAATTAAGGCTGAATTAATCATTGCGTGGATACAAAAATGTGGTTTCGCAACCGCTTGTTGACATGTTGTAAATACATGATATTTAACAGCACCATCACAAACAATGACGAACAATGTAAACATAATCTTAGTACTGCGAGATACTTCTGTCCTTGTGAAGCTCGTCCAAACCTTTAAACAACGGACAATCAACACACACATATTGACCTTTCGAACCACTTTTCTTTGTCAGTGTCTCCTCCTGCACTGGACCTTGAATGTGTCGCACAAAACAAACCCTTAAAACACATTGACTTGGGACAAATTGCAAGCTACAGAAAGCCCCGTCTGTGTTTGGATTAAAGCCAGGCCTAAACAGTCAGCACAAAAGAGCCGCTTCTCAATCTCCTCACTTCGCACGATGTCACACCGTCAGATTGCTTTTGTTTTACCTTTTCTTTGGGTTTTTTAGCGTGTTCATTGGAAAGTGTTTCACGGGTCATGGCAAGGACAAGACGCAGCATGAAGCGAAACCAGGGAGAGCAAACACTCGGAACGCATGATCCAAAACTAGAGACACGCTCGCTGTGTGTGTATAAATAGTGGATTTTGTTGGACTCGCCTACACAGCAGAAGCCCACAAAGCAGAAGCCCACAAAGCAACAGCACTTTGTATTCTGGTCATGTCTGCCTCCTTGACGACTCTCAAACCTGGAGTGTTAGTCTTGTCATTGTTTTCCACTATTTGTGTCTTTACACTGTTGATACATGAGAATTTCATTTCTCTCCTTTTGGCGATATTCGTAACTGAGTTTTTTTTAGCCATAGCAGTGTTTGGGATGGATTTGGATGGACTGTTCCATTTTGGATTTGGTTCCTAATTGGTAAATGACTCAAGGCGAGAACCCCTTTATGGAGGCTGCAGAGATTGACTGAACATGCCTTCACTGAAACTTCGCAAAAAACGTCAATAAAACAACCGCTAGATCCAATATTTACAGGTGGCTACAGTACGACCGCATTTCAAATGTGTCCTCGTTCTTGGGGTTTAGGCAAAACATCTACTTGTGTAGGTCAGGAAAAAACAGTAGTGACAGTCAGAGAGGATTGTTTGTGATGATGCTTATCCTTATATTATCTTCGATCAATGCATCAGTGCAAGGGCAGGAGAGTGAAGGAAACAAGTGAGGAGGGAACAGGTGGAAAAGAAGATAAGAGAATGGGAGAGAGGAGGACATTAGATAAAATGGAGGAAACAAACAAGTGGATAGAAAAAGGAGAGAAAGAAGAACACAGACGGGCCAAGAGAAGGAAGAGAGAAGAGGAACAAGAGAGGAGAGGACAGAAAAGAAGCAAAAGAAGGAAACGACACAGAGTAGAAGGAAGGAGAGGAGGAGACAAAAGAGAGAGAAGAGAACGAGGAAGGACACAAGGAAACAAATCCTGACAGTATTTGACATCCCTGAATTTCGTTAAATATGGTATTAATTAATTTCCAATTGTGTTATATTTGTTTCCATCCATATGAATTGAGATGTAGAAAACCAAACATGCCGTTGTCCTAGGAGTCATGATGTCACGTCTTGACTGCATTCGACTGATTATGTCAATGCTTTTATACGTGTTATTTTTGTTATTGTGTTTTATACAGAATAATCCTCAAAACGTTCAGTCAATATTGAAATGTGACTATTTGTTGGCATTTGAAGGATTCGGACCGTCGCTTTTGGCACTGGTGGAGTTGTTCTGGGAGTCGATGTCGACGTCTAGACTCGTCTCTCTGACAGAGTCTGAGTGAAAGGAAACGCTCAGAAGACGTGATCTCCTCTGACATCCGTATAATGAGTCCATTTTAATAAACTATGTGACTAATAGTGCGATTTGACGAGGATGGCGAGATGACGAGAGGAAAGAAAGAGAAGAGAAAGGGGAGGGGAGGGGGGGAGGATGGATAGAAGAAGGGTTAAACTCCCTCTTCCTGCATGCTGTGCGCGCGTGTGTGTGTGTGTGTGTGTGTGTGTGTGTGTGTGTGTGTGTGTGTGTGTGTGTGTGTGTGTGTGTGTGTGTGTGTGTGTGTGTGTGTGTGTGTGTGTGTGTAATGGGGGGAGGGTTGGACTGTGCAGACATGAATCATTCTGAGCGATTCAAGCGTTTCCATGACACCGCTGGGCACCGGTCCAGAAGTTTCTACAAAGTCTGAAAGGTACCAACACACACACAAACAGACACACACATATTACACACACACACACACTCTCTCTCTAACAGACAGGATCCTGCCAGCGCTGAATCTGAAATAATCTATATATTTATTCATGGCGTTGTCTTCCCGTGTAAAGCGCTAAACATTTTTGGGATCAACATTAATTTAACAGACGATGGTCGATGAGTAACCGTCGTCTAACAGACACACGCACACACACCCCCCCATCCTTCACTCCCAGCAGGCATTGATTTCTTGGCACCGGAGCGAGTGAATACATCAAACAACAGATGAACGTATACGAGCGACGAGAACGACTCGAGAGACGCAGCATCGCGCTCACATCTGTCCGCTCCTACCTACAGCCATATCACCGCACAGCGCTGATTGGACCACAACTACAAGTCTTTTTTTTTACTTTTTTTGCAAACTTTGAGCCCATAAATCGGAGGCTGTCATCGATGCATTTCAGAACCTAAAATGTATCTTTGGAATATGTAAATTCTCTTTCAATTCCGTTATAAGTTTAGATTTCTTGGATAAATATTTCAATGGTTATTGCCTCAGTATCCATGATTCTGATTATTCAGCCTTTATTCGTCAAACATCTGGAAAATGTACAGCGTTAGACCCTCAAGGTACAGACAAAAGGCAAACATATTTAGATATTAAATAAAAAATAGGCACATGTTAGTAAGAATATAAACACATAAGTAAAACCAACTTATATGCAAACGTTATTTTAAAAGAAAGTGAACATATACAAGTATAAGTAAAGTATTGTAAATAAACCGGTCATGATCTTGCATTGTCTTCTGACCTAACCGTATGTATTCGGATATTTTCTGCAAATATACAAAACACAATGGAATTAAGTATCCATAAACCTGTGTGACCTGGTGTCCATCTTTAAATTGAACATGTGTTTAATGTTTTTATTTTGTAGGTAGTACTAACCCTACCTTAAATGTAATATTTAACTGTTCAAACAGTTGCCTCTTAACTCCAACTACATTTCCCAGCATGCTATTGTGACCTCGATTTCAGTTTACGTCGGCTCCAAGAGAGGCATGAATTTAGGGGGAGTCAATTTTGTTTTTGTAAAGTTTGTAACGCGCTGAGCTATCCTGTAACTGCAGTGCATTGTGGTCCACTGAAGATGCTGCAGTACATGTTGGCAGCAAACCTGGTTGTAATCTATTGATACAGCATTATTGCAATATACAGACATGTCTTTCCATACTTGTAGGTTACGGGTATGGAAGACAGCGGCAAACATGGGCAATTCGTAACTTATAAACACTTGCCAATTACAAAAAAAACTCCTCTCCTCAACATCAGATGAGTATAAGTTGTTTTTAACACGATGACACCCGTCTGACTAAGTAACAACATTACAAGCATTGCTCTTCCTGTTGGTGAATATATTCACGTTGAGCTTTTCATTCTCCATTCTCACCTATATATGGTGATATATGAGGTACTCAGATGAGTACCAGGTGTCAGTATGTGGTACTCCAACTTCTGGCCCCACGCAAAGTTATGTGATGAAGCCCTCTGTGTCGCGAACGCCGCCGACGTTGTGATCAGCTGATTCTGCGCAGTTCTCCAGTGTGTGCGCGGAGCACAGCATGTGCCCGGGGGAGTCTCCCTCCGCAGCCGGTTGGCGTAGTTTTGGCACAATTACGTTATACAGACCGACGTTAACAGCAGCCGCGTCTGTAAACGAGGAGACAAACTCTGTCGTCCAGTGATCTAATCGCCTTCTGGAAAAGCTTCACAAGAACGTCGGAACGCAAAGGCGCTTAGTGACACAAGTGACGGTACGCATTTCAGATTGTTTCCGTGCATGCGTACCAGTTATGTGCACCCCTGCCTATATTCACCAACTAAGCTATGAAGGATAATATGTATTGGTATTCCACAGGTGTTCCTTTATCTGATGTTAGAATATTACAAAGAGAAAAGGCTCACACAAACTCAAACAATACAGTGACAATATAGTAGGCTGAACATATTAGTAGTAAGCATTCTAAGGCATAGTTAGATATCTATACAAAATGTATCCGAAAAATATCCACCTTTTAGGAACTAATGCTTGATTTTTGTAAGTTTGGTAGAAATCTATGTAACCGTATCCCTAACCCTAAATCCCATGAGTAGCCTACTGGTCACTGACATTGACTAAAATAACATAATTAACACGTTATATTCATATCAAACACTATATTTGTATGTGTCAGAGTTGGTTTACCCGTGTGTTTGTGAAGCAGATGGGTTCAAATCTAGCAGCAGCAGCAGCAGCCATGACACTTGTTCCCTGTTCATATGAGTGAGACCCATCGAATGCCCCCCCCCCCTCTTACTCGTTACCAACAGCCTTCATTATCCAACACCCCCCCCACCCCCAAACCCATCACACTCACTCACCCCTCCTCCACTCTGGAATCAATAGATAAACAACACAAACAACGGCGAGGCGACAAACAGGGCGACATCCCCAAACCCTCCAAACAGCAGGACTCCAACAGGAAGCTGGATTTCAAAGACATATTCCGAAACAGCATGGTGTGTGTGTGGCTCTGCATAAAAAGGATAACACTTAACAAGGGTTACCTTGATGTATTAAGAACTAACTATATGTATCACCTGATTTAGGAATTTAAGACCAATTTCTACAATGAAAAACTGAAACGTTGACTTTAATTAAATATATTATGTTGAAAGCAACTCTATTAAGTTGAATCTCATATTATTAAGATTTAATATTATTACTTCCAACCAACCTAATACAATTATGTGTAATTTAATAAAAGTCAAAGTTTACGTTTTTCCAGTGTACATTTTCTTTAACGAAGGAGATTTTGTGGCGAATAACGTTGCAGATTTGTAGTATAGAGTGTGTGTATACAGCGTTAGTGTGACGACCGTGTGTGTGTGTGTGTGTGTGTGTGTGTGTGTGTGTGTGTGTGTGTGTGTGTGTGTGTGTGTGTGTGTCTCAGACAAAACAGGGCTGCCGAAATGCGGCAGGCACTGCAGATTTTTGTTGGCTCGCTGACAGCGGCTTGCCGGTGCCAAGCCCCGACGGCGGAAAACGACTAAAAGACGCATAAGGCTGGCATTAGAGCCCCAAATCTTCTCTCCCCCCTCCATCTCTTTTCTCCTTCTCTTTTCTCGATCCGTGGCACGCCGTTCACTTTGGTCGGGGTCTGACTCGATTTGGCAACGTTTACACCCATCCGTGAATTTATCAATGTCTTTATTTCGCTGTGATCTGATGGGAGCGGGGGGGAGTAGAAAACATGGCACCTGAAACACCGCGGGAGGTTTAGGTAGACTGCCGCGTTGACATGTTTCTTTCTTTTTTTTTTTTTGGACATCGCCCCGTTCCAGTTTAACCCCCCGTCCTTTTTTCCGTAAGTGTCGCAGAATGAGAATTTTGGAGGATTTCATTCCTTCCAGGGTTTATGTTTTCCTCAACATATCTGCTGCCTTTGTCTTGAGGATTTCGGGCAACACTTCCACAAAAAAACGCCGACACAATAGCATCTGGAGTTACATCCGTGAGGCACTGAGCCCATGTTCCTCCTAAAACCTAAAACAAATGATACTCCAATTATGCTCCCGAGACAATAAAACAGCAAAAAGAAAAGAAAAAAATCTCCTGTAACACATTCAGGATTACCTGAAACTAAAAGCCTGATTCTGTGTTTGGAGTCCATTATTGATGGCACAATATTTAGCTGCAGAGTAAACAAAGGCGGGATGCTGTAAATTGTGTTTGGGGTATTGTTCGTGCAGACAGATGACGACTGCTAATGTTGAATTAAAAGGTTCTTAGAGGTGGATTTAACACGTTTCCTCTTGTCTGCAGGGTTGAGGCGGAAGACGAACGACACAGGGAGACAAAGAGAGAGGTAGCAACGAGAGAAAAGGTGTGAAATTCAGAATTAGCAGCACAATATGGAAGTATTAAAGTGCCGCACAATGAGTTGCGAGAGCTGCGCGGCACAGTGTTGTTCACTGACACTGTCTGACTAAATAAAGACGCTGCGTTCGTGTGCCACGCAGGAACAGGCCGGGATACAAAGAGTGTCGAACACCAACGTGGCTCATTTTCAACACTATGCATGTGTCGCCTGACCTTGTTCTAGAAAATACTCTTAACCTCTCACACTAAAGTATCATAAAACCTCACAGGTGGTCCTTAACCCTTTGTTTCCTACACTGTAAAATATTACCATGATTTAATAACAATATAATACTGTTATTTAGAATTTCACAGTGAAATCAATGCAGACACAGTTAAGGACTGTGAATGTACAGGATAACTTATTACCAGGATTTCACAACATGTATTATCTCATAGTAAATACTGTATTCAGACCATCCTCTGTGATAACACAACCAATTATGTGAACCGCGCTGCATTGTGGGATCGCAAAAGATTTCGAACGGCAAGTAACTGCTACGAGTCACTCGGCGCAAGCAAAGACGAGAAGAAGCACCTGTCACTACTCTGATAGGTAATTCAATGCATTTTGTTCCCCTTCACTTAAATGAAAATGTGTGCTTTTATTTAGACTTGCTCCAGTTTTGTTTAATGTGATTGCAGACAGTCTGAAATGTCTGGTGTTCACAGTTTCCGTTAGCCGGTAACGGTCATAGTCCAGTCAAATATGCTGAAGACCGGCAAATCTAAATCTTTCCGGTCAAAATGTCCGGTCAAAATAATTTCCCCTTAGCGCAATTGCCAGTTGCGCCACTTATGTGACAGACAAGAACAGTACATTCCAGTGTTTCCCCTACCATTGTCTTGGAGGGGCGCTGCGCCCCGCCAACGGAGCCCCGCCAACGGAGCCCCGCCAACAGAGCCCCGCCAACAGAGCCCCGCCAACAGAGCCCCGCGCCCCCCTGAAATCCAAGGTGTTTACCACAACAACAAAAAAGGATTATTATTATTTATTTATTTTAATTATATATTTTTTTTATATATATGTTGTAATATATATATATATATATATAGCACCAAATTGCAACTAATCTATATATACTGTGCTCTTTTATTAAATAAACTAAACGCTTTCATTTTAAGTTGTGAGTTTAGTGTGTTTGACCCTAAGAAACACTGATGCATTAATCAATAACAATAATCCACAGATCCTCTCTGCTCCAGAGGATTTAAAAAATATATATCCCGATGCCAGGAGGGGCACCGCTTCATGTGCCTTAAAATAAACGATGCAACATATAAATCTATGTTAAATGGAAAGTTGTTGTCTTGGCTTATTGTTTTCAGGTGCTTCCTGGGCATTAACCCTGAGACGGGCTCGAACAGCCAAGAAGAAGCGTGGCGTTATAAACCCCCAGGTCAGCACATTCTTTAGAGAACTCCCCGACCAGAGCTCTGTACTGCTATATCACAGTACTGGCAACTGTAAAGTCACAATATGTAGTTGTACTTTTATTCTAATTTACTGTAAAATATTTACAGTAAATTACTGTGAAATCCATGCAGCTAGTAGCCAGTAATGTACTGTAAGTTTACAGCCAAAAATGTTACAGTGTAGGTTATCACATGTCTCAAGACAATGCATCAATCGTATGTGTTCTTAGACAGTTTCATTCAAGTGGACATAATGACAACACTCATTGGAATGTGAAGCCTCAGGTTTGGCATTTTGTCCGACACCATTGTTTTTTTTTTACATTGCCATCAAAGTTGTGTCCACAATAAGGGGTCGAAAGAAAGGGAGCAAAGTACAACTGAGTAGACCCAAATAATGTAAGGCTAATATCATGTTAGAATTAACTTTCATGAACTCAAAACACATTGTTCAATGACAAAACAACTAGAAAATGATCAACACCTTAGTCGAGACGTGTCAATCATATATTAGCCATACCCTAATGCAGGGCTTCTCAAACTCCGGACCAAGGTCCGGATCCGGACCGAACTGCAAATCAATCCGGACCGAACCCTGTGTCCCATTATAAAAATTTAAAAAAATTATACAAAAAAATTTAAACTTTCTGATTCTGTGTAAATTAATGTATATTTTCTTGTGTCTGACGCGTTGTGAGAATGACCGTGCATATATATTTACTTGTGTGCGCGAGCGTAAACATGCATTGCAGACCGCAAGTTAACCGCAAGTTTACCTTGACTTTCTAATGCTTCTAATGCCTTTTTTGCCGAGGTTCAAGGCATTGGCTACAGACAAACAGTTCCATTTCTCCTACTAGTTCAAGCCATGTTGTATTGAATGTGTGTGTGTATACAGACTGCCTGCCTGCCTCGCTGCCTTGCTGCCTTGTGCCTTGCGCCGGCAGGCAAGGCAGGCAAGTGCTTGGACCAGAAGGAGGGCCCCCAAAGAAGGTAGATTAAGAGGGTCCACAGCAACGACAACATGAAACACCCTTTAATTTACTGCAACGACACGTCGGGAAACCCCCTCAAGGGGGCCCCATGCATAGCGCACCGTAAGAAACGGCTTCATAATTTCAGCTTCGTTAAACTGAAATTATCAATGCCAGTAAAGTCCCTGTTTTGATCCGGACCAGAGACCTTGTATACAATTCACAAGTGGACCTTTAATAAAAAAAGTTTGAGTACCCCTGCCCTAATGCATACCCTACATATTGTACTCTAAAAGGAACCATCATTTAGAAAAAACTAATTACGCGGTATTTAAAAAGACTTGAATAACACTAGAACCGCCAATCGGGTCAATTTGACCCAGAGCTGTTTTTTACTGTATGTAACTTTTTTTCAATAAAATATTAAAGTCTCCCAGTCCGTGACTTTTCCTGAAAGTGTGTTATGTAGCACCCTATAGCCGCGTTCACACTGCGGTACTTTTCCCACAAAGGTTCATGCGAACTTAGTTCATGATCGCGTTCACACCAAAAAGAGCCGGTACTAAAAGTAGTTCATGCGAACCTTTTTACCCCCTCGAAAGTCCCTACTAGAGAGCAGGGACTTTCGAGCGGCTCTTTTTTGAGAAAAGAGCTATATTTCTGATTGGCTGGGCGGATTGCAAACCACGCCCCGTAAAACTCCCAAAAAGTTTTGTGAAGCCGCCATTTTATTATGCTCGCATTAGCATTATTAGCATTAGCATTAGCCCAGCGCAGAAACGCAGAGAGACTAACTTATGGCAACACAAAATAAAACATGGGAGCGGTGGAGATGAGGAGGTGTCGGCGTTCTGGCGATTTACTCGGAAGGCTTCAGTAGAAGCTGCTGGGACTCCCAGCAGCTTCTACTGAAGCCAGTCCCCAACTCCGGGGACTTCCGGCCGGGGACTTTGGGCGGCAGTATACGCCGTGAAGTGATTTGCGGCCTGCCAGTAAACCCAAAGCAGAAGAAGAAGAAGTGACATCAGCGGCTTCATTTTCCTAATCCTCCCCCAGGGACTTTTTCTGGTGTGAACGCGATCTGTACTTAGTTCATGCGAACTAAAGAGTTCGCATGAACTAAGTTCGCATGAAGCTTTGTGGGAAAAGTACCGCAGTGTGAACGCGGCTTTTGTTGTTAAAAATTGTCAATATAAAGTCAGATTGAAGAAATCGCCCAAAAAATTGCCATTTATACCTATTTCCGCCCAGCGGGTCATATTGACCCCACCCCTTTTCGCACTATAGATTTTGCACGTAAACATAAACATCACGTGTTGCTATAGCAACGCCTTTTGTCTACTGCGGTTCCTTATAGATCGAGAGATAGAGATAGATAGATAGATAGAGAGATAGTTATAGATAGATAGCTAGAGAGACAGACAGACAGACAGACAGACAGACAGACAGACAGACAGACAGACAGACAGACAGACAGACAGACAGACAGATAGATAGATAGATAGATAGATAGATAGATAGATAGATAGATAGATAGATAGATAGATAGATAGATAGATAGATAGATAGATAGATAGATAGATGGATGGATGGATGGATGGATGGATGGATGGATGGATGGATGGATAGATAGATAGATAGATAGATAGATAGATAGAGAGCCGCGGTCATATTTCCGAAATGGACAAAAGAAAGAGACTCATGAATGTTCAGGAGGCATTAACGTTGCTAAACCGTCTGCACGAAGAAGAGTCTGATGGTGGGGAGGTGTCAGAACTGAGTGATGTGTCCTGGGTTTGTTCTGCCTCTGATGGGTCATCTGACAGCGATCCCGAGCCTCTGCGGAAAGTGAGGCCGTCCCATCCTGACCCTTCGTTTGAAGATGCGCCTACTGATGTACCAGCCCATGCAGAAGGTAAGATACAAATAAATAGGGATAGCTGATGCAACATAGGCTATTCCTCACTCACTTCAGTGTTCCTACCTGTCAAACACGCTCGGGCACACACAGTGAAGCCACAAATCAATGCATTCTAATACCGGGTCAATTTGACCCCGTTGGCGGTTTTAGGTATAAAAAAGTCTCTGGCGGTTCCAGTGATAAAAGCATGAGACAATGACTCATTAAGATAATGTTTACAACGAAAATAAATCAAGTGAGAAATAGGGTAATCTTTTCATAGACTTCTATACAACCAGTCTTCTTTTTGCGATCAAGTGGAGGCGCCCCCTGCTGGCTATACAAAATACAAACTTGAAGAAAACAGAATCATATAAGTACATCAGGCTTCATAGAGCAAAAACATTTCAAGTGCTACTCAACTGGCTTTAGGTAAGCCAGCCCTTTATTAGTATATAAGTGCTTTGTTAATAGTTCTATCGCTCGAAGTGGTGTCGAAAGAGATTTCAGTCTGCGCCGGAAGGTGTGTAAGCTATCTGCTGTCCTGATGTCAATGGGGAGCTCATTCCACCATTTTGGAGCCAGGATAGCAAACCCACGTGTTTCTGCTGATGGGAACTTGGGTCCCCTTCGCAGCGAGGGTGCAGATTCCATATGTTTTTTACTCAAATTAAAATAACAGACCCTCAGTAATGAAGGTAATGGTGCTAACAACACAGGATACAAAGTAAGAGTCTTCATTTCTCTGTCTGTCTTTCTGTTTGGGGGGATAGGAGGAAAAGGGGGAAACGGAGGAGGAGGGGCGACCCCTGAGAGATGGATGATGGGTCGGATGCTGTCAGACTAGAAGGGTCAAAGGTCAAAGGATCCTGGGGTCCAGAATCCCACTCTGATTTTTTCCTGTCACTGTCATGGCTCTGATCATTTACTCTGCTCTTATCCACAATTATATCCTTGGACTTGGAGTCTTTTCCTCATTTAATCTTATTCCTTCCAGACAAATATATACGTAGTTGACCAATCGCAACAGAACCGGCCAGCTGACCAATCAGAGCAGACTGGGCTCTGGTTTCAGACAGAGGGTGAAAAGAGGTACTATGAGAAAAATAAAGAGCTTTGTGAACATTAAAGCATGGAGACATGTCCCAGTAGAGGAATAAAATATACATTCGCATCTGAAAATGAGAAGAATATGTCCTCTCTAAAAAAGAACTTGCTTATGAACGGTAATGACCATTTGACGTCAATTACAAATATACTTATATGATATGATAATAATATGAGACGTTAGTTGTATTGCGACTAGTTGTTAGTCTGGTTTGGGTAGGTTTTCCATGCGTGTGTTTCACATCTGGTCCAAAGTCCTGGATCCGTACTTTGGATGACATTTGATGTATATTTTTCTCACTTTCCTCCCAATTTGCCTCTTTTTTCACTAATGTTCCTTCTACAGCCATCACTGACAGAGCTATTCCTCCCCCTCCTCCACCCGGACTCCCAACGTAATACCTGTATTTAGACAAATGTGGCAGCGTTTGAACACCTGGACGGCTGTAATGTGAGGGGTGTGCTTTCAGTGGACCACCTGGCTGCAGAATAATGACATATCTGCTCCCACACACGGCTCGGGAGCCGCGATCACAGCGGCTTCATCACAGCAGGGCAGACCCCACCTGACACCACGCAGCGAGGGAGAGGAGAGAGGGAGGACGAGTGCGGACAGCAGGAGGAAGGACAAGGAGAAGAGATCAGATTGCCTACGTAAGAACGCGGAGATGGCTGTCACCTGTTCTCTTTACGAATTAGGGATAAAGAAAGTGGAAACCTATACACACTTGAACAATGACAGCTTTGTCAAAACTCACTTATTACACGTCAGAAATGAAGATGGGTAGCAAACATCTTACAAACCCTGGACTCAAAAACAACAATCTCATCTTGTTGTCGCCTGATCGAGGCAAAAAAAAGAGGATACAAATGATAAAATCTCTAATAAATAAATGTACCTTTTCAAATATCCATGAACAATTCACAAGATAGGCGATGTGAAGAGTACACAACGAATACCAGCTTTTGAGTCTATATTTCATCAATGCTCAAATCAACTAGTAAACAATGTATCTACAAGCATCCGAATTAGAACGTTTTCATCCTGTTTCTCCAAGATGTATTGGGTATTTTTATATATCTCCCAGTTGGCCATGAAAACTGCAGAAGTGAGGACAGACCATTGGCAGAATGCCTTCAGAACCACCGTTGTTGGCATTTACTTATAAATAGAAATGTGTCAGCTAATGTGTTTTAAATTACTTAAAAATAGCAGCTTGCGCTCAATTTCCACATTCTGCAGAAGGTCAAACTCCAAACCAACTTTAAACCACATTCAGTCGTCATAGATATGTCATGCTACTGTACAGGCAACACTGGGTACGATCTCAGTTTAGAGATTTAGCAAAAGAGACACCTCCAATAAAAGCCTCCTATGTTCCTGTGGATATAATCCCTTGATGTTACCACACAGCTTTTATTCTCAAATATTTGTGCAGTGTAGTGTGACTTTTATGACTCAGAATACAGGCTTTTAACCATATAAATATATCAAAATAAGTACATTTCTTAAATTGTTGGTCTAAAATAACTATAAATGCCATTTAAAATGAAAGGAAATGTTATCGATGTGCATAAGCCAACATTATGTCTGGCAGTAGCATCAGCAGCTGTGTGAGTGGACACCACAAAGTGCTGTTCAGAGTTCAGACGTCAACAAACTATTTTACCAACACCTGAAGACTGTGAAATCACTTCCACTGCCTTGCTCCGTGTACTGAGTGGGATTTGAACCTGTCACTCTGTTAGTTTCGGGGCGGTTCAACACTTGCAGCAGGTTTTTTCAGGTCTTTGTCGGCCCTGTTTTCATTCAGTGTGTGCCAGCAGGGACCGTGCCCGCTGCATTCACGTGGCACTGCCCTGGAAACGTGGGAAAAGGAAAAAAAGGAAATTGTGCCACTTTACCCTCGTCTGCTGCTATAGAAACGTACCAACGGGCATGCGTTAGGCACGGAAACTTTGTATTTTTAACGGTTTGCACCCCGCTCTGGTGCCTGGAGGTCAGTGTGTGTTGGGTAATGGGTAACTGATAAAGAACTATTTTAATACTGATTGTTTTTATTTTCTTGATGGTAAAGCTAAACGTACACAGCAGGAAATTATCGAAATGCTAGTTCCCACGGGTTTAATCGTTATTTCTCGTATTTATTTCTTCAGCTTTTAATTTAGGATTATTTTACTCAATGTTAACCTTTTTGTTCTTGAATTAATTGAATAATATAAAATAAATTGGTAGAAAATATCCATCCCAGTTCTCCATGGTTATCATTGTTTCTGTTGATGCTTAATAGACACATTATTTGTATTCAGTAATAATGAATTTAAGGTCAAGGGACTTGTTTTATACATTTGATTAAGCTGATGTTTCAACATTTATGAAAAATCTATCTAATAATCAACTGTTTTCTGATTGGTCACCTCTCTTTGGGCTCTCTGGATGTTTCCTTTTCGTTTATTTGTGTGTTCGAATGGATCCCCAGCCAGCATCCCGTCTCCTATAATTATACTGTGTGTGTGTGTGTGTGTGTGTGTGTGTGTGTGTGTGTGTGTGTGTGTGTGTGTGTGTGTGTGTGTGTGTGTGTGTGTGTGTGTGTGGTGTGTGTGTGTGTGTGTGTGTGTGTGTGCGTGCGTGCGTGCGTGCGTGCGTGCGTGTGTGTGTGTAGCGGGGGGAGCAGGTGATTGGTTGGCAACAGCTGGAGAGAGAAAGGAGAACACAGCTGCAGGGAAAGAGGAGAGGAGAGAAGCAGAGAGGATAGAAGGAAAAAGGACAGAAGAGAAGAGAACGAACCAGTCGAAGAGAGGAGGAAACAAGAGGCAAGAGAAGGAAGGAAACAATAGAGGAGAGGAGAGGAGAGGAGAGAAGGAGACACAGGAGTGGACAGAAGGAAATACGAGAAGAGGAAACGTAAGCGTCGAGAAGGAAACAGGACAGGGGGAAAGGAGAGGAGGGGTGGAGAGGAGGGACGGAGACAGGAGAGGAGAGAAAAGGAGGAAACAGGAGAGGAAGTAAGGAGAGGAGGAGACAGGAGAGTGTTCAGAGAGAATCACATTTCATCTCAGTCATCTCTGACTTCAGCAGCAGTATATATGCCGTACACTGCAGTGTCTTATTGATGTATTGCATTTTTAGCAACTCTAACATGACTTTTGAGAAATCACGGCACGGTGATTCACAATATTATGTTACGGGACTCTGAAACTCTGAGAGATAACATTGACAGGGTTTTCTTAAATTGCGACAGTCACTAGGAAAACAGTAGATGTTAAAGGAGCCATATCGCTGTGGGAATATAAAGACGCTGACTATTGGAAAACATATTTAAAAAGTACGAAGGCAGGATTCAATGCTTTGTCTCATCATACAGCATGTGGCCACACGCAAACTGAGATTTAGGAGACTGAAAGAAGAGTATGTGTCTTGTAAAGTCAGCAAGAGCATCGTAATCTCCACCACTAAAGGCGGCAACATTTAATTAAATAGAGGAAAAGGCAAAATAGTGCTGGTTCGAGCTTTTGTACACGTTTAAACATGAATGCACAGTCACTCATTGAGAAAAAGGAGTCAGGAGATCAATTACTGCTACATAATAACTCCAAGGACAAGGAACGAGGTGTGTGTGTGTGTGTGTGTGTGTGTGTGTGTGTGTGTGTGTGTGTGTGTGTGTGTGTGTGTGTGTGTGTGTGTGTGTGTGTCCTAGCATTACTATCCTTGTGGGGACCTACATCTGTTTACATAGTCACGTGTGGGGACTGGCTTCCCTTATGGCAGGGGTGTCAAACTCAAGGCCCGGGGGCCACATTCGGCCCGCGACTTCATTTTATGTGGCCCCACAAGAGCTTGCAAAGAATATAATATGTTTATTATACGGTTACATGCTACAGAAGCACGTTGCCCATAAACTACATGTCCCACAATGCATCTCAAATATGACTTTTTTCCTTCAAAATATGCATTTTTTCATAGAATTCCTTTTTCTCAGAATTAGATTTTTATTTCAAAATGTCACTTCCATTTCTTTTTTTCTCCAGAATTTGGCTTTTCTTTTTAAATCATTTTGTGACATTCTCACTGAAAAGACATGCAATGATTTGCCCTAGACTTCTGCTTTCAGACGTAGTTAATTATGAAGTTATTACCCTATCCGATGATAATCCAATGCAGAGGCAATGATGTAATATAATACATTATTTTATATATATGATATATGTATTTTTATATAGTCTTAAAGTTACAACCGGCCCTTTGAATGCAACCATAATGCTGATGTGGCCCGCGATGAAATTGAGTTTGACACCCCTGCCTTATGGGGACAAAATGGAGGTCCCCATGAGGGCTATCATTACATTTAGGGTGAAGACTTGGTTAGGGTTAGGATAAGTCTCCAGGGAATGCATGTAAGTCAATGTCATGTCCCCTGAAGTGATGCAAACATGGTGTGTGTGTGTGTGTGTGTGTGTGTGTGTGTGTGTGTGTGTGTGTGTGTGTGTGTGTGTGTGTGTGTGTGTGTTTGTGTTTCCGTGCAGCCTTTTTTTCAATCAAAGGAAAAAGCCCTGTATGAACAAAAACTGCTAACTAACCTTAAACGAGTAAACGTGTGGTTCTATCTCTCTCCAGATTACATTGTAATGTATAGGTAGCAGCCAAATGCCACCATCAGTATCCTTTCTCCTAAAAACCCTGTTAAAAATGTCCACATGGTTTTTATGATCTTGGTTTTAACATGCCATTAGTAACAAATCTAAATCAATTTGAACATGACCTCTCGTGTTGCACTATCCATGTGTCGCTATCATCTTGTCACTAACATATGTTTCATGTTATCTTGATCACCCTGTGTGTAAAAGCCAGTCACCGCTTAAACCTTCTCCTCAAAAAGCAGAACACCCATCAGAACAATAACAGCCTCTCCTCGTATTAACACACAATCACTGTCTCTTGTCCCGTGTCTTTGTTCGTGTTTCTCACTCGCTTCACTTCTCTAAGGAAAGGAAGGAAGAGGACAAGAGGAGGAAGAGGAGACTTCCTGTTCCAGGGTTCTTCTCTTTTCTTGGAAACCCAGTTCAGCTCGTGGTTTTGTTTCTGATAATGATGTTGACGACGGTGGAGACGGTGCCAGGGATAACAGAGGGGGTTTGGACTGAGTGAAAGCAGGAAGAGATGCTGGTCACTGATTGGCTGGTAGGGAGGTGGAGGTTTACTACTCTGTTAGGCAGGTTTAGACATTGTAATGGGGAGAAGCCTGCGAGCTAGTGCAGGCAGTCAACTCGAGCAACTTCTTCTTCTTCTTATCGTGTCCACAAGGCAGTCGGTTGCAGGGCTTGGTTAGATGTGGTTCAGCCACATCTGAACACATTGCTGTCCCCATTCCTGGTATGGTGGGGCGATTGTTTTCACTCCCTCTGGGCGTCTCTTGCAAGCAGAGGACGTCACAGTGTTGCTTGCTGCATACTGTAGGTCGGCTAAGATGTTTTTTTTGCAGAGGAGAACTCTAATCCCAAAGCCCAAAGCCCGGCCCGCCACCTCATTGTATGTGGCCCACAAGAGCTGGCAAAGAATATAATAGGTTTATTATAAGGTTACGTGCCGCTTGACAGGAGCACGTTGCCCATAAACTACATGTCCCACAATGCATCTCATTTTGTGAGATGCGCACTGAAGAGACTTGAAACAATTACTTTCAATTATTTGCCCTAGACTTCTGCTTTCAGACGTAGTTAAGTTATCAGATAATAATCCAATGCAGAGGAAATATTGTTAAATAATACATTACATTATATATATTTATCTATGTTCCTGCTGCTGTGTTTCATGTTGCTGCTGCTCGCCTGCCCCCCCCACCACCCCAGCTTCCACCTGTAGGCTCGGGGGTAGTTATCTAATCATCACTCAATGAATGTTCTTTGTAAATCTGTGGAGTGATGAGGCCCGAGCCTAGACGCCAAACTCAAAATATGCTGCTTATAATAAACATATTAAGAACACGTGAGTTGTCTGACTGAAATATATAAATGATCAATACCTGAGTCAATGGCTGGGGAGAAAAAAACAAGACGTCAAAAGTGGGTTTAAATCTCGCATGTTAGTATAACTAAATAATAACTAATATTATTTAAAATCAGGTTTACTTTAGGGCTATGAAAAATTCATTTGCAAAGTCTCGAGCGTCTGTGTGTTCTCTGATTGGCTGGCAGCGAGGTGGAGGTGTACTACTCTCATAGGCAGGTTTAGATATCGAAATGTATTAATAGAACGTCTAAAGTGGTTTAAACAACTTTTGGTTATTAATATCTAATATTGCCTTAAGGATGTATTAGGGAACAATTTGAGATGAGGTTTATTTTAGGCCTTTTGTTATCCAGCTACAAACTTTAAATAAACTTGGGATGGTTTCTTCTGTTGGTTGAAAATCGAATATTTTCTGTTTACTGCTTGTTAAAAAATAAATCAAGTTATTCTGTAAACATAACCCTAAATCTCCAATTGCTGATTTTGAAATGTTTAAAAAAACACTCAATTACTTAACACCAAAATATATGCAAAACATTGAGCGTCTGTGTGTTCTCAGTAAATCTTTATTCAAGCTCAGCCACTTGACACTCGGCAGTCTTCTCTCAGCAGAAATAAAGTACTTTAGCCAGAAAACGAGTCCGGGTGCATCTGCCTCTCTTGCTTCATGCAGCGGACGCTCGTGGCGGTCCAAACATGTGATGGGTTGGCTCGGGGACTCTCCGAAACACGGCACATCTTCAAACTACGCTGCTTTGTAACAACACACAGGGCGCGAGTCCGTCAGTAAAGTAGATTGTCATGTAAGCGTCAGCCTCCAGGATGGACCAATCAGAACGCACAAATGAAACATCCAGGAAGTGACCTCAGCGTCAACCACCATAAACGTGTGTGTGTGTGTGTGTGTGTGTGTGGTGTGTGTGGTTTTGATTTTTGCTTCTGACTCACTCATCCCACAGCCGAAGCATCGCAGCCATCATTGCAACACACACACACACACACACACACACACACACACACACACACACACACACACACACACACACACACAACACACACACACACACACCACACACACAACACACACACACACACACACACACAACACACACACACACACACACACACACACACACACACACACACACACACACACACACACACACACACACACACACACACACACACACACACACACACACACAACACTGAGACAGCAAGCTAGCGCTTAAAGCAAAACTGGGCTTCCATGGCCATCCATTATCACTGACAAGCTAAATGTACCATGGTACGCCATATGGTACAGAGAGAGAGAGCAAAGTGAAGCGGAGAGAGGCTGAGCCAGGGAGAGAGCGAGGGAGAGCCAAAAAAGAAGAAGAAAGGAGGGAAGATGGAGCGCATTACAATCAGAGTCTCTGTTTAAGATGTAATCAGCAGACCCGAGCGCGGATGAAGGGACGTCTTTGATGAACAACTGATGTGTTGCTCAAATTCACTCATTTGTACTTTTTCTCTTTAGTTTCTCAATTTAAATAAAATGTTCATCCTGTTGTAATAACCCCGTCATGTCATATGCCACCTTGTCCCCAAGCCAACTTTATATTTCCTGTGAAATGTATATCTCGACATGATTGCCTATTAAAGTATGTATGTCTTTATTTTATTTTTAAACCAGACATATTATGCAAATTGTTAGGATCCTATGTAGTGTCTCCACTGGGACATGTCTCCGTGCTTTAATGTTCACAAAGCTCTTTATTGTCCTCGTACTGCCTGTGCTGCAGCACCTCTTTTCACCCTCTGTCTGAAACCAGAGCCCAGTCTGCTCTGATTGGTTAGCTGGCCGGCTCTGTTGTGATTGGTCAAGAGCTTAGAGATGTCCCGCCACATAGCCTGTCACACACAAGGCGCTCGACAAGTGCAATTTCTCTTTTGTCGTTGTTCACTCAATTCAAATGAAAAGTCAAATGTAGTCAAACATCTAGAAAATACTGTCGGTTGTTGGTGTCGCTGCAACTCTTCCATCCAACAAGTCCTCACGAGAAAGAGCTGCAGCAAGATCGATAATGCAATTTCTTCTACACACACAGACACACACACACAGAGACACACACAGAGACACACACACAGACACACACACACACACACACACACACACACACACGCAGAGACACACACACCAACACACACAGAGACACACACACAGACACACACACAAAGACTCACGCAGAGACACACACACACACACACACACACACACACACACACACAGACAGTGAGACACAAACAGACACAGATACACACACAGAGACACACACACACATACACAGATACACACACAGAGACATACATATGCAGAGACACACACACACACACACACACACACACACACACACACACACACACACACACACACACACACACACACACACACACACACACACACACACACACACACACACACACACACACACACACACACACACACACACACACACACACACACACACACACACACACACACTGAGGCTGTTACCTAAAGGCTTGCCACAGGAAACATCTGTTCAGACAAAACAGACACATTCAGTTTAGACAAAACCACAAAGAGGGCACACACACACACACACACACACACACACACACACACACACACACACACACACACACACACACACACACACACACACACACACACACACACACACACACACACACACACACACACAGTTACAGTACTCGATATAAAGTAAAGTGAGACACAGCAACTAGATGTATGTCATTCTTATGCAACGAAAACTATATGGAATGAAAACACGTGAGAGATTCAGACCCCAGAGGATGCATGCAAGCCCCTTCAGTGATCAGACGCTGCGTAACACTGAAGGGCAGCATTACGGCATTCATGCTTCCTCCCTTCTATCCTCTAAACACTCAAAGGGTGGAGGTCAAAGGTCAGAGCAGTGCCCCCGTCCAGGTGGGAAGGAGCCAGGGTCAAGGGCACGACAGGTAGATCTTTACCAACTAAAGCTGCTAACTTTTCATTTCCACTGCGAGGAGAAGGACTGGTAGAGGGGGGGGAAGCAAGAGAGGAGAGGAAAAAGGAAATAGGAGATAAAGATAAAGGAAATGGAAGTGAACAAAGGAAGAGAGGAATAAGGGGAGGAGAAAAGCACATGATAAAACGATCAGTAAAGATGGGGGAGGAAAGAGAATAAACCTCACTCATAGACGTTAGCCCCACCCGGCATTTCATATTTAATGTTTGAAGGGTGTGAAAATGCAACGTCCCAAACAAGTGACCCAAACCACCAGTCCATACATAAAACACTACAACCCAGATCTGCCAAAAACCACATGAACACACACACACACACACACACACACACACACAGACAGACTCGTTGTGTTTTCACTTTTCAAACGTTGAGTTCATCTGAACAAACGACTAGTTGTTTCAACATTTCACTTTTTTTTGTATTCCTCTGTCGGTTCTTTTTGGATACCTCTTTCCACGACACACACACACACACACACACACACACACACACACACACACACACACACACACACACACACACACACACACACACACACACACACACACACACACACACACACACCACACACACACACACACACACACACACACACACACACACACCACACACACCACACACACACACACACACACACACACCACACACACACACACACACAAACACACACCACACACACACACACACACACACACACACACACACACACACACACACACACACTTAATAGAAGCACACTCTCACACAACACACAGAGTCACACAGAGCCAGTTCCACAACAAAGACGGAGTCTGTGCCATGCTGCTGCAGAGGGGGCAGTGCCACGTTGGCAAAGCCCAGGGGGCAACTGCTATCTCGTGCCAACACTTCACACACACACACACCCACACACCCACACACCCACACACACACACACACACACACACACACACACACACACACACACACACACACACACACACACACACACACACACACACACACACACACACACACACACACACACACACACACACACACACACAGAACATATCAGTATTCCAGCGCCGTCCGCCTGCTTTGTGTGGCTTCGTGTTCGACACACTGCATGTTTTCTCCGCAGAAACTATGTTCAGATGGTTTTATTTAACATGTTGTATCATCTCTAACACAGCTGCACTCAAACACATATTACACGTTTATTATTCTATGATCTACAGGAAAAAGTGTTCATTAGATAGAACAGTTATTAAATCAGATATTTAAGTCTGTACGTGTGTTACCAGCTCGTGGCATCAACAATCAAAGAAGATGCTATATTTAGTGTTTTTACTTTGCAGAGCGTTCGTATTAAATGTCTATTTGACTATTCACTTAACTTCGGACACTATCAGGCGGTTGATGCACTTTACCGAGATTATCCTGCTTTAACCTGAACAAAACCATCTAATCTGTATTTTATTCTTCCTATGGATTAATGTGCACTCTCCCTCTCTTTGTCCTTCATCGGCTGGATCTAAACCTGGTTGTCGGGACACCGTTGCCGTTTCATATTTCTCTTTGTGGTGACAATTAGACAGACGGACAAAGATGTAACAGTAAATACAGTGAACCACAAGATATATAAAATAATGATTCAGTATTTTAATCGTAAAATACGGCATTAGGTAAACAAATGAAAATAATAATAATGATTAAAAAAAATCTATATATATATCTATATAAATAATCAGTAAGTCACAACATCTGAATGAATGACTGAAATGTTTACCGTCAATAGACACACTCAAAGACGACGCATGACTCAGATATTTACATTACCAGAAAAGGCTTCATCTTTCTCCGCCCAAAAAATGACTTAAATACATGTGACCAGTTCTCTGGGATGTGTTGCACATGTATCCTAATATATCCGAATAATAATCACGCTTTCTCTTTTTGGACAAATAGACTCGTCATCATGTTGAATTGCTTAGTCTAAATGTCGACACTAAAAACACAGAAAGGAAAAACTTCACAGAAAACTTCCCCTAGTTCTGAAACAATGCTTCAGTATAAAGTAAAGGCAGGTATAATCAGGGCGGCAGGTCCCTACACCTGATCAACCTGACCTAATAGAAGTGATGGACACAACAGCGAACCGTCAGGGCCTTCAAGGTATTCAGAGAATACCCTGGAACAAAAAAAATCGATTTAATTATATAAATAAAATGTAAATAAAATGAATAAATGAGAAGAGTGTGTGTCTACAGAAGGTCCAGTTGTGATAGCCACGGTTCGCCACTGCCTTTAGGACATCTTGATCAGCACTACAGTAAAAACTGACTTCACATTCCTAAATACACAAACGAAAAGACAAGTACAATCTGCTCCAGAGGACACATCACTAAGAAGTGCACTCGGTGGCAAACCTCCGATGTATCCGTCAGTCACTGCTGCGTTTCACATGAGAGCATGTAAAGTGATGGTGTCGGTACACAGATGCGTACGAAATATATTGTGAGGCTTTTCCTTCTTTATTTAGAAATTCCTGTCATGTCCCTTTTATCAAGAAACAGCCAATTGTTTCGAGGGACAATAAATATATCAAGAAGTATCAGATGTACTTTTTATACTTTTGGTTTCAACGTGTTTCTACCACTCTTTCTTTCCATCCTTTTCTCCATTCATTCATGTATTTCTTTACCTGTCATTTCCTCTCACTTTGCGTATTGTTCTAGAACTTTCTCTCTTTTTGTTCCTCCTCACTCTTCTGTCTCTCTCTCTCTGCCTGTCTTCCTTTCATCTCGCGCCATCTGCCTTCCTCCATCTCAATTTCCCTCTCTCTTTCTCTTCCTCTCCCTCTCTAATTCTCCTCTTCTGTCTCTCTACGTTTCTCACCCCTCCCTCTCGTCTCCCTAAAAACTTGGCAGTGATCCCCGTCGTGGTTTTTTTTTTTTTTTTCACTCCTCGTTTGGGGGATTGCGAATGAATGCGATCCAATCTCGGCTAAGAGACATGAATTTTCATTAATTACAACCTTGTCAGCAAAAGCATTATGGGAGCTGAATATGAAAATGCTAATGAGGGGAGCTCATTTGCATATTTTTCTTTGTTGGAATGTCATTAATTATTACGTTTTATGATGATGAATGCAGCTGTCGATGGCTGGCCCTCCATGCCCAATTAGCTATCAGAAAATCCTCCGATCAAAAAAATAGATGGGGATCCCAAAAGTTATTTAACACTTTCTTTTGGTCACTCACTGTTTACTAACCACCCAGCGACAATTGTACACTTTCTTTCTTTACTGCTAATTATATTCCACCATTTCTCCCTATTTCAGATTACTTTTTTTCCTCAGAGGACGCTTCCAACAGTCCAATGTTTTGGATTGATATCCTGAGGTTTCACCAAGTTTCTCTCAACAATGGCAAGATTTGTATTTACTTAGTTTATTGACCTTTAACTGCACCTCTTGTTGCTAACTTCCGTCCTTTAGAAATAGCTCTTTTGTTCAAGAAAGCTAATCCCTGGTTCTTGTAGTCCTTGATTCTAAACAAGCGTTGTGTGTTGAAGCCCCATAACCTGTATTTTGTCCCAAAGATCTAGTCTAGCTTGATTTGTACTTCAGTTTTATGTCCATTGCTGTTAATTTAACTTAAACCATATACCTCCTATTGCTAGCTTCTTTAGCTGTTATCCTCTAGCATAGTGTTTCTCAAACTGTTTCATACCAAGGACACTTAACCAATAATAAAACACTCGCAGACCACCTAACTCCACAAATATCCAAAAACACATCGTTATTCTAGAACAGATTACAAATCGCCTGGAAATGGTACAAACAGGTGGCAACATGTGTGACGAAGGTGTTGCGCTGGGCTATATCATGCAATCAAAAGTAAAACGTAAGCCCGCTCCATTGCGGAGATATTCCCGCGAGAGTGCAGAAAACTTAAATGTATTTATTTATTTCAAATGTGAAATATTACCAATATACTCACGGACCACTAGGGGGCGCTCACGGACCACCAGTGGTCCGCAGACCACACTTTGAGAAGCACTGCTCTAGCAGTACCTCTTTTAGCCAGGAAAACTAATCCCTGGTTCTTGTAGTCCCTTCGTTGGTTGAAGCTCCATAACCTATATGTTTTCCCAAAGATCAAGTCTATTGCCGTTAACACTGGCTTTCTTAGTATTAACTTTTGAAATCCTTTCTCATGTCTTGCTCCAAGCTGATTCCCCTGCAGTTCAAATAAATTACTCTTGGGTTATTTAGGCTTGTTTCTTTAGCTAAATGTTGGATCTAGCTCATTTTCCTTCCAACTAAGCATTAAGTAGCACTGGGTACTTTAAGTCTGGCTGATTTCGGCCAGAATATTGGTATTAGCGATTCGTGGTAGCAATGTTCCTTATTAAGTCTTTTAATCTAGTCATAGCCTTTGCTCTTAACGCAGATGAATCCCTCCTTGTGTAGCTCCATTTGACTAACCCTGGTACTTTGGCTACTCCAAAACGAATGTATTACGAGAAACCTGCTACCTTTGAGTGCTTACATGCTCTGAAAATCTGTTTTGAGACTAGAATTTCGGCAAACACAAACTCAACCTGTACAAAGTATAAGACAGCTAGCTTCTTTTATAACAACTAGCATGTAAACATTGCAGTTAGCTACTCAAATGTGTTTATACTAACATAAAACTGATTATCTCTTGATTACGTAGCCCAAACCTGAGGAGAATACCAATTATAGATCACTGATTTGATAACTGGTTTTAGTAAGAAGAGAGCTTCCTCCTTTCAGATCTGTTTCGATGGAGACATTTGAAAATTGGACAGACTGTTGCACACCATCTGAAAACCTCCAATCCAGCTGCCAGAAGATGTTACATCACCTGGACGTGCTGTTACACTGTCCATGTCTCCTCAACTATCTTTTTTTGTTCTTTCTTCCATCTTGCTTTCTCTATTGTCTAAGAAGAGTAACAATGAAAAATTAACAAATCCCCCCTCCAAAAAAAAAAAAAGACACTAACGAACACCCCCCCTAACTTGGCTTAATGAATGCCAGGCTTAATTAGAGCACCATGATGTCAGAGGCATTAATTATCAGTTGGCTTCGTTTCAGAAAACACACACTGTCTGTCTTTCTCTCTCTCTCTCTCCCTCCCTCTCTCTCCCTCCCTCTCTCTCTCTCTCTCATTTTGTCTTTTTTAATTATTATCTTTTCCATGTTTAAACTGAGTCTCAGTATTAAAAAAAAAAAGGATTTATACCATTTCATGCCATGGGTCTAAATCTGATTCCCATCTGATTTGTGAGCAGTCAAATCTGGATTCATGTGACTTTTAGAAAGCTTTAGAATTTGTAGGCCGACGTTACTTATAATATTGAAGGCATTCGACAGAGTTTGTCGTTGAAGGTGTCCAACGCACATCAACATACTAATGCTTCAGAGCCACAATATGCATTTGACCCTGTGTGGGCAGGCGGAGAACACTACTGACATTTTGTTATTATTATTATTATTATTATCTGTCAACTAAGACAACCCTGTCTCCTAAAAATTACGTTCCCACAGAACTAAACTGCATTCTCAATTACGTTTAGCTAGACACGTATTCTCTCCCACGTTACAGTCGTTATGAACGTATCTTAAAGACGTTTATTTTCTACATATCTTTGCCATTTATTGTCTTGCTTATAATAATGATAATAGTTATTTATAAATATCAGTTTAGAGCACACATTTAAAATCAGATTTCGCCAGCTGTTACTCTCATGAGCGAGGCAGAAAATAATAATTGTATCATGACAAAAAGCTGCTGTGTCCTTTATTGCACCTCAAACATTAAAACAAATCCAGTTACGTGTTTCTGTACCACCTCTAAAAGGAAAGGACAGTAACAGAAGATCTCTGTGGCTTCAGGCTTGATCGCCGTTCAAATGACAGCGCTGGTTTCCCCAAAAGTGGGCGGGGCTGTAAAGTGACGTAGATTTTACTCTCATCTATTATTCAAAACCATTCTATTTATTCTAACGTAAATTACATGCCAGTGTTTTATGTTTTTATTACTTATATGTGTATACTTTATTTGCTATGAGTTATATCTGAAGCAAATTATGTTTCTGAAGACGTGTAGTCAATTCCACCCTTCAATGTAGCATAAATGTGAACTCTCATTACAGGAACAAGACCGGAAACAGACGTAGGAAAGATCCTCAACTCGCTGATTGGATGAATAGTCAGGGGATTTGGGCGATGGGAGACACATCCATCGAATCACAATTTCAATAGCTAATGACGGATATACCTTTCTGTCTGTGATGTTTTACAAATCAGATATTAATGTGTAAAACATGAGAAATAGTATAGCAATATCCTGTAAAATGATGTAAAAACATGAATACAACTAAATATCTTCAGATGTTATACATAAGTGTCCTACACTAATAATACAAAGTTATTATTAGTATGCTGTGTGTACCTTGTGTGCACCGCCTAGTGGTTAAAGCACGTTATTGAATTATTTTTGTTGAATAATGTTATTTTTGTTGAATAATGTTATTTTTGTTGAATAATGTTAATATTAAAAGTACATACTTTCATAGGGGGAAAGTAGAAGGTCAATGATAGAAATATAAAATATAAAAAATCAAGAAGATACTGTAAGTGATCTCTACAATAAAACAGTTTAGTGCTGGATGTACAAAGATATTAATAAGAGGAGGTGCAAAACAGACAAACTAATTAACCTTTATTCACACATTAAAGAATACTTTAGGTTAAGGTCTTCTTTCAAATAAGAAAAAAGCTTTGGGGGTATCTATCTACAGATAAATAGTAAGCCTGACAAAGTACTTAACGTCTAATATATTGCTTTCCTGCAATGTTAACTATTTTGAAACACTTATTTTAACTGATATTATACACATTAATTATACTCTTATGTATGTAGATAGAATAAGAAATGTGCAGAATATGACATTTTAATGGTGGAGGTACACACATATTGATAGATGTCTTGTAATGCACTGTTGAGGAACCTGCGACCCACGTTTTTCATTCATTCCATAACTACACCGTAGTTGTGTATGATATGTCAATAAACCTTTGAAATCTTGAAAGGGATGTGCAAAATAGCCATAACATACAGTTTTTAATTAACTATTAGTAGAGAATAACGAGTAATGAATATACTTTATAGAGATCTGCAGATACATGTTTAGTCTTCTCAAGCAGCAACTATCAAATATCTCTCCTGATTGTTGGCACTTTCCCTGAAGTCTACTCAGGTGTAACTAAAGTCTGATTTAAGGGTTGTTTATATTTCACATCATGAATCAGAATCTGCAAAGTAACTAAAATAAATGTAGTGAAGTAAAAATACCAGGTTAACCTCTGAATTGTAGTGGAGTAGAATTACAGAGTAACAATGAGCTGTCGTGTGGGTATATATTAATGCTGCCCATTATGGATACAAGCGATTTTCCCCCATGTAGTAATTACATGTTTTAAATGTGTAAACACCAATTTGTTTCCTATCGCCTAAACCTCCAGGGCTGTACACAGTTTAATACTGTCAACTTCTACATTTGGGAAAAACGTCTTTTAAAACTACAATTCCCAGTAGAGACGTGCCATAGAGAACATGTTGCGAAACACAATAGCCAGCATGTGTAGTTCTGGGGGGGGCGTTCGAGTCCAGTTTTGAATAGTCTGCCGTGGTTTCGTTCCATTTCAAAGAGCTTGACGCTCGGCGTAACCTTGGCGCAACATCACGGGGTTTGTCAACGGGACTGTAGTCCCAAACGATAGCTGGGGATTATGGGTAGTGTAGTGTCTTCGGCCATCCTAAACTGCATTTTTTACCCGGATATAATATCGCATTAACAACACCACATCTGGCGTCACAGAGATCTTCTGGTACTGTCCTTTCTTCTTAGAGGCGGTACAGAAACACGTAACTCTGGATTTGTTTTCATGTTTGAGGTGCAATAAACGACACAGCAGCTTTTTGGCATGTTAAAACTATTATTTTCTGCCTCGCTCATGAGAGTAACGGTACGTCCACACAGCAGCTTTTCAAAAATCTTGAAAATCTTGGAGCTGGGCGTGTCTGACAGCTTGGGGATTTTTTACGAGCAACGCGACCAACAACCAATCACATGAATCTCCCGCCCCCGACATACAAAGCAAA
>NC_047514.1:2218769-2221269 GCF_902827115.2 Pseudochaenichthys georgianus | reverse complement strand
AAGAGAGGGAAGGAAACTAAAAAGCAAATACTGGGAAGGAAAGGAGGAGAGGAATATGTATCAAAGAAAATCGGAAAAGTGAGGAGAGTAAAATATAATTGTGCATTTCAGACGCGAGATGGAGGAAAAGCAGGAATTGTGATTCCATGAGAAGAAGAAATAGGAGAGACGGGCAGACGAAAAAAAGGGAAGAGGGAGGGAGACAGATATGTATTTCTATATAAAGTGTCCAGATGTGACCTCCTCAGAGGGGGTCCAGCCTCGTGGCTCAACACTCATTAATAAGGTCACACAGAGGGGAGACAGACGGCTGACTCACTGCATTTAGACCAAAACAACAAGAGCAAGGGAGCCAAGATCACCAGGTTATATACTGGATGTGTTTAATGCCGGTTTATGACTTGTGAGGGTGTTTTGGGATACGAACTTTATAGATACAATTTATATATGTGTGTATTGAACGCTTGTAAGGACATAGGCAGAGAATTGCAGCAGTGAGTGTTTGATGTTCTTTCACAGAATATATGTATATATTTGATATCTTATATACATGCACAATACAAGCCCGCTTAAGAAGAGGTTTTATAAACTACGATATGGATTATTTGTGATATCAGCAAATATTGCATTGTCCTGAGCAAACCATTTTTTGAGTTTGACACCCCTACATCAGGGGTGTCAAACTCAATTTCATCGCGAGCCACATTAGCATTATGGATGCTATAGCATTAGCACTCAAAGGGCCGGTTGTAACTTTAAGACAATATAAATATATTATATTATAAATATTATTATTGCCTCTGCATTTATTATCGGATAGGGTAATAACTTACGTCTGAATGCAGAAGTCTAGGGCAAATAATTACAAGTCTCTTCGGTGCCATGTCACAAAATGAGATGCATTGTGGGATATGTAGTTTATGGGCAATGTGCTTCTGTAAAGTGGCATGTAACCATATAATAAACATATTATATTCTTTGCAAGCTCTTGCGGGGCCACAGAAAATGAAGTCGCGGGCCGGATTTGGCCCCCGGGCCTTGAGTTTGACACCCCTGCCCTACATTGTCCGAGTGGCTGCTTGAGGATGATGAATGTACATTTACTGGCAGCTCAACACATGTACAAACTGTATTCTGTCATCTTTTCTCTGACAAACCACGTTTTAAATGCCAGAATGAAAGCAGTAGAAGCTGCTGGGCTTCAGAGCCTCATCCGATTGTTTATTTATAACAGAATGTGCTTACAAACCGAAACCACTGAGCCTCTCATTTACTATGTAGGTGACAGTTACAGGGGGGGGGGTGCACCTGCTCTGCAAAGCAACTGCACACAGGTAGACACACACACGCTATAAGACCGCATACACACACATGAAAGCTAGAATCACAAACTGTGACATACAACAACACACAGGTCATAGAACACAACACACACACTTTAGCATGCATCACAACCGACACACATGTAAACTCAGACACACATTCATTAATAAAAGCAAGCACACAACTGATACTGTATATCCAATACAAACACACACATGTAAAAAACGAAATGCACACATACATACGACCATAAATGTCACGTCACAAACTATACACACAAAAACACACGGCCCTACATGTAACCACATACAACTAGTATCATAAAGAAGCTTACATCACACACTCAATACTGACACACAGTAACCTGCCAACTTGCACAGAAACACACACCACCGCAAAACCAAACACACACACAGAAGCTGGTTTCACAAGTTCAAACACACAACCAATAATCATTCAAATGAAGATGCACATACAAAAGCATTACACACAACTGCATGTGTACTTATCTACACATGTAAGTGCAACCTATACATTCACACACACACACACATCTTCTGATTGCTTTTCAATGTGTGTGTGTGTGTGTGTGTGTGTGTGTGTGTGTGTGTGTGTGTGTGTGTGTGTGTGTGTGTGTGTGTGTGTGTGTGTGTGTGTGTGTGTGTGTGTGTGTGTGTGTGTGTGTGTGTGTGTTGGCAGATTAATCTGGTGGGTCGCTGAGATGACACTAATCCCTTCGCTGATTATCTAGAGCATAACATCACTCTAATCTGATGGTGGTGGTGGGGGGGGGGGTAAGAAAGACAGACAAGGTTAGAGAGGGGAGAGGGAAGAGAGAGAGCGAGAGAGAGAGAGGGAGAGAGGGAGAGAGCGAGAGAGGGAGAGAGCGAGAGCGAGAGAGGGAGAGAGCGAGAGAGAGAGAATAAGACAGACAAGGTTAGAGAGGAGGAGAGGGAGAGAGAGAGAGAGAGAGAGAGAGAGAATAAGAGAGAGAGAATGAGACAGACAAGGTTAGAGAGGAGGAGAGGGAGAGAGAGAGAGAGAGAATAAGACAGACAAGGTTAGAGAGGGGGAGAGGGAGAGAGAGAGAGAGAGAGAGAGGGGGAGAGCGAGAGCGAGAGTGAGAGAGAGCGAGAGCGAGAGAGAGAGAGAAAATAAGACAGACAAGGTTAGAGAG